>NW_013665804.1:877008-878936 GCF_000517525.1 Limulus polyphemus | reverse complement strand
CAGTTATTACCAATAGTTATTACAAACAATGATTTATAAACAAAAGTTTCACAAAATTACAAGCAAAATAATGTCTTCTTTCTAGTCTGGAACTTCTTCGATATCTTATCGAGGATTCACGACATTATAACGCTTATTAATCGGGATACTTCAGATATTTGACCAGGAACATTTACAAAGTTCGAACATTTCAAATCATCGGACACTAGTATTTTTCGAAAACATTATATATCGAACTTTGTAAATGCTCCTGGTCAAATATCTGAAATGTCCCGATTAATAAGCGTTATAATAATCACAGTTATAGCTTCCGAAGTTTACAGTACACTGACTATAGCAAACTAATAATAGATACTCTTTTTTGGCGCGTGGCATTGGTTATACTTATAGGCGTGTGGAGAGTTTCTAGAAAATTCAGATTACGTAACAATACAAAGCTACATTAAGCGTTTACTTACATACATATATTGTTTATTCTTTCTCTCGAGAATCTTCTTCAACTTTGGAGAATAGGCGGGAGTTTCGCAATACATATTTAACATTATAAGCTATGCATATTTGTAAGTATAAACTTAATCTAGATAAACGTTGATATTAAAATAAATGTATAATAATAAATCCGTCACAAGTGAAACAAGGCTTTTGCTATTTCGATGAGAAATGAGTAAGCATTAGTTTACCAGAACGATTATTTAAGGTAGATTTTTTTTAATTGATGTTTCAACACAATATCTCTTAGTTATTCAGAGAAAGGATGTTCTATAATACATGCCCTAAAATCAAACTTTATAGGACTATGGATTTTTGTGCTTGATATTTCTTCATTAGATCGGTAGAAAATGTTGACAGCGGAACGATTCGTGACCACCAACATTAGTTTTGTGCTGCTTGTAATTGATTCCCACCGAACTTCGTGACATCGGTCAATAGTCAAACTAATTTACTCCAGACTTGTTACATTCCACAGGCGCCGGCGAGTCATATCCTTGGCGCCAAAAAGACTACTCCAGATCCTTTAAAATAAGAAATGCTTCGTAAAGAAAGTGTTGGAATGTACTGCCTTCTTCAATTTCTGCATTGTTATTGCTTGTCAGTGTTTCTTCCAGGGATTTTTTTTCTACCTAGTCTGTAGACTTACTCTTTAGAGTAAACATTTTATAAAGGTATACCCCTATGGGAATAAATTAACTAAAAAAATCTGTGGAAAAACTAAATATATTAAATGGCCAAGAATGACCCAGCAGTTAGCGTGCACTCCAAAGATTCATGATTCGCGACCCTTTATCTTAAGAACACGTTTCGCGTTATAGGACTGTGGGCGTGCTTAAGTGTGAAGATCAAGTTCCACTATTTGATGATATAAGAATTGTTCACGAATTCGCAGTCGATACTTGTAGACTGGCTGCTCCCTCTAGTCTGTCAGCTCAAAATTAAGAACATCTAGCGCAGATAACTCTTGTGCAGCCTTGCACAAATTTCTGAAATAAACATACAAAATTTGATTTAGAATACCTATATTACCCTGTTACATTTTGTTACACACATGTGCATCTTCGTTTAATCTGTAGTAATAAATAGGTATTATTACACATCTGTGTATCGTGAATTATCATCAAAGTAGGGGGTATTTTATTTGTCTGTAGGCAGCGGATAGTTGTCAGATGTCTACGATTTAAGTTTCGTGATCAGAGTTGATTATCAAGTACAAGTTTGTAATGAAAAATATTTCTATTGTTAGGAATATCACACAATGATTAAAGATAATTTAAG
The DNA here is from genome assembly GCF_000517525.1 of Limulus polyphemus. Lineage (NCBI taxonomy): Eukaryota > Metazoa > Arthropoda > Merostomata > Xiphosura > Limulidae > Limulus > Limulus polyphemus. Next base: position 877,166 of record NW_013665804.1, on the reverse strand, counting down.
GACCCGGCATGGCCAGGTGGTTAGGGCGCTCGACATGCAAACTGTGGGTCGCGGGTTCGAATCCCCGTCACACCAAACATGCTCGCCCTTTCATAATGTAACGGTCAATCCCACTATTCGTTGGTAAAAGAGTAGCCCAAGAGTTGGCGGTGGATGGT
>NW_013665804.1:866907-876998 GCF_000517525.1 Limulus polyphemus | reverse complement strand
GTTTGTAATGAAAAATATTTCTATTGTTAGGACTATCACACAGTGATTAAAGATAATTTAAGAGGTTCAGGTTTCTGATTTTTGTCAGCAAAATACTTCCATTTATACTATTGAAGACTGTTTATGTTTAGAAGCATTTAGATTTTGATAAGTAGGAACAATGGTTAATATATTTGAGAAACTGAAAACATTGACATGTGAATACAAACTTTTATTTTCAGTTTCCAGTTGATGACATAATTACTCATCAAAAACTAAACTTTTCACTAGAGTTTTCTAGCTGATATTAGTTTTGTTATCTCTGCAGTACAATTAATAAATTGTGTTATAATCTGGCTTTAACACAGGTTACGACAGCCATAATGCACAGTTATAGAACGTCTACTGAATAAGTGATCATGCACTCCTCAAACACGCGATTTTCAGACAAAAAAAAACAAAGTTTATACTTGTATTTTTAATTAAACAGATGATTCCAAAACTAACCAATTGTATTTTTGACATATTGTTCCATTGCTTTTAGCTCTTGTTTTTGCACATAGTTTCATCTCTCAAGGCGTGTTTTTAATTCATGGTTTCATAGTTCATAACACGTGTTTTTAGCACATGATCCTAGAGCTTTTCAACCATGGTTTAATAGTTCTTAAAGTGTATCTTAAAACACGGTTTCAAATCTTTTATGTATTTTATCACACAGCAACTAATCATATATTGAAACGAAGGATATGCATTTAACACTGCAACTATTTCAAAACATTTAACTTTTTTGTTTCTACATACCAGTATATGAATCGCCGAGAAATGTATTAAAAAAGTAAATAAAAATGGAGTGAACTTATATAAAGAGAAATTTTCAAAATTTCACCATGAACAAAAGAAGCTCCATATATTGTGTTTCGTTTATAAGGGATAAGTATGCATTCGGAGCTGCCAGGAAATTATTAGAGACCTGCTTAAAAAAAATGATGTGCTGGTTCAGAATATGCGGGACAATTACCAACAAACACACAAGAAAAAAAAAAGTATTTAAAATGATTATATCTTAAAAAATACTTGTCCCAGGTAAGCAAACTTTCACCCGAGGCACAGTGAGAATCATAAGTTTTATTCATACAGCAAGTATGCCATATAAGGTGGTTTAGAGTCACCCTGTATTTTTTTTTTCTGGGCAAAACATAATTCGGAATGTGCTTCTGGCGAAATGTTGTTCTCCTAGGAAAGTAACTTTTAAGACATAATAACTTTAAATATGTTTTTTTGGTTCATAACTACCCTGTGCTTTGCACGTGTTGGACCCTAATGGGCCCTAATGCCGAACATAATATATATATATATATATATATTTTTGGCTCTGCGAATTAAGAAATCATTCATTTTGCATCAACTTAACCTGAGCTCAGTTAATTAGTATTCTGTGAAGTTTCTAACGACCTTCACTTCGACAGGCTGTTGTGAGAGTCTTCAAGATTCAGTACACTGGTATATTACAACATAGATATCAACGGAAAATCCATAACCGTGGTAGAAATTTGAAATGTAATACAAATATATTGTTTCTTGTTCAACACAGCTGCTCTGACTCTTGCTTTTCTGTACTATGGGTTTGAGTTTAATCCTGCACTTTATAAATCATTATAGTAAGCCTTTCGAAGAAAGAAAAAATACTATGTTCTCACCCTGACACTTATACGTGTGTGTGTGTATACATATATATGTGTGTATTAACATTTTTTGTTCGTTGTTAAGTACAACACTGCACAGTGGACTGTGTTACGCTAACCGCACAGATCGAGCCCCGAGCCCTTAGCATTATATCTCTCGAGCTTACTGATAAGCTAACAAAAAGGGGGTGAGGCCACATGTTGAAAAATGAAAATAACTTTAGTTTATTTTGTTTTTTATTCTGATTACAATGCGGATATATTTCCTTGGGGTAATATTAAGAAAAAGAACTCTGAAAAAGAAGCTCATAGTTTTTATTTCAAGAACCACGTGGATATTTCTTTAGGCTACGAAGATTTTTTTATTTATTTTTTTGCGTTCCTATGTCTGCATTCATTCCCATACATGTTCAATTATCTATTCACTTGCCTCGTGTCTGTAGTCTGAATTGTTTTAATACAGTCGAGGCTTCTCATACATGCTTCAGGGTGCAATTGAAAGCTTTCAAAAAATCATCACACTTTAAACTTCAATAAAATCGTTTTTTAACAACTGTTTAACTAGTGTTCGATGTTAGACTAATGTTCGATGTTGGACCTATGATCGATATTGAACTTGTGTTCGATGTTAGACTAATGTTCAGTGCTGGACTAGAGTTAGGTGTCGGACTAGTGTTCAGTGTCAGACTGTACAAGTATTCTGTGTTAGACTAGTGTTGGAATTGGACTAGTATTAGATGTTGAACAGGCGTTCAATGTTGGATCAATGTTAGATGCTGGACTGGTGTTCAGTGTCGACTTTCTTGCTGTTGGAAGGCGCTACATGTTGGTTGGCACGAAAAATGTTATGAACTTTATGATACTGAAACGAATTTTTATAATTCAATAGAAAGTTTAACACATTTTACTCCCTTTTAAATATCGCATCACTATGTGTTGAGTTCTCTCGTAAAGTAACACAAAACGAAAAGTAAAGCTGGTCAACAGTCAATAAAAGAATATTTCCTCAAATTAATGTTTTCATAATATTAAACTTTAAATAGACTATAAAGACGTTTTTAAGTGTTAAGATTAATGGTTACATTATCTACAAATAATGACTAGTCCAAGTAAATACCAAAATATTTTAGAACAAAATCATAAATAATATTCAACGATAAACTGGTACACAATGAAGAACATTTTATTTAGGCCTATCTATGGCCTTCAAAAAGTTGCGGCTCTACATGTTTCGACGTTACAACGTCATCCTCAGGAGTGAATTAGATATCTTTAATACTGTGAAATTTACATCCTTTTCCAACTTCTTTTCTTTTCACGTATCCAAACTCTGGAGATACTTCTTCACAAACGATGCCCTACAATAACAGCGGGATTTATTACCTCAATTTGCCTATACTTCAAACGTCCCGAGGACAGAGATCACGGATACAGAGAGAAATATTTTATTTTGCACCTGGGGCAGAAAATTGCAGATTTGCTTAGGTCGATGTCCGTTTTCACAAATATTACGATGGAAGAGGGGTCTAGGTATATAGCCACAGTATTAAAAAATATATTGACATGAAACAAGTACATTTATGTATAAATTGCTCAAGTTCCAAAAGCTTTTGAAAAAAAAAATATTACTTTCTGAAACAATAATTTCTGTAAGAATTATTTGTAGTAGCTGACTTACTGTAAAAATAACTTTTATGGTGGTTTAATTGATTCTGTTGGCTCGCCAATACTATAATGCTTATGAAAATTTGTTAGTTTGTCAAATAAATACTTTCGTTGAAGATTTAGTGAGTTAATGGACTCGTCAACACTGCATTTTCTATGTATTTTAGTGAGCTACTTATTTGTTAACGATTAAATGCTACAAAGAAAATTAATTGAGGTAATTAACTCACTCATGGTGTAGCTTGTATGAAGAATTGACTGGGATAGCTGACTCATTTATTTTTGCAACAATGGAGGAAATTAGTGACATACCATCAAAAAAATATTAAATCAGCTGTTTAACAATAAAGAAAACTGTATTAATAACAATTGTTTATTCGACAATGAATAAATCGATACCATTATCAATTGATTATCTTAAAGGAAAGAAATCAATGTTGTTATGAACTTTTTATTCAGAAGTAAATAAATCAATATTATTATCAACTGCATATATATAAATATCCTTTCGTAGAAACTTTTCTCTCCACTCATTTTCAGCCTAACTGACGAGTTCTGGTAGTGTACGAAAGGCCTTTTGGGCAGCGACTTGTGGAAGACAAAAGATAGCTCTGAAATGCTATTTTTTGCACGCCTCTGATTTTGAATCAAAAATGGACAATTTGAGAAGAAGGTAGAAAAAAGAAAACATCTATAGTTTAGGTGATTTCAACCACAAATTTTAGGCTTATTTCCGACTGTTTAGCGATAAATTAATTAGTGTTAATTGCAACTAAAAAGATAGTGCAGTGTATAAATAAAATGCAGCCACAAGTCAATAAAAAACGATAATAATATTAGAAACAAGGCTTTATCTCATAGCATGGCCGGACTGTGAACCTGAGGGCCTATTTTCGAGGCCAATTACTACAAAAACGTGCCCTGCATTTTGGGGTCGTGGGTGCACCATAAAAATGACGGTCAAAATAATAACCGTCAAATTCCACTATTAGATACGAGTAGTTCAAGAGTAGGTTGTGGGTGCTGTTGACTAACCATCTTCTCTCTAGTCTATCAGATCAAAATTAAGGACGGCTAGGTGGAGATAGGCTTTTGTGTACCTTTGCACGAGAATTATCAAGCAATTCCATATGGTAATAATTTTTCGAAATATCGTAGACGTTTAATCCAGTGACCTATTTTAAGTTTCGAGCCACAGGAATTATTTGGATATTAACTAGTTTAGTGCTTGGAGAGGTAAGATTAATTACCTCTTAATAACAGACGCATCTATCTCTGTCGTCAGAGATTTTTCACAGAAAATTCTAATGATAAGCTTTATTTATATATTTATTTTTTTGCTTTAGCCAAGGTTATACAGCTTGCCGTCATCGACGATTGGTGAAAACATGGTCTCCTTATTAATATAGGGACCGCGGTGAAGAGGTCTTTACCCGAGAAGAAAGTATCAACCAATTACAGCCAAGTGTGCAGCGGCCAAAGACCGGCCTTTGTCTTGGCCTGAGGCAAGGACTTCTAGACTAATCTTTCAAACTAAAGAAAATTAATTCACAAAAGAAAGAAAAAAAGTGACGCCAGAAATTCGAGGATGTAGTACATCGTGATGCTATGGAAACAAAAACAACATCCTCTCATTTACACCTTCTCACACCACATGGATCCGCTGAAGGCTATAAAGAATTTCAAGTTCTACACACCCTATGTTTAACCTGTTGATATTTAAACAAGTTATAATCATAAAGATTAATGAGTATGGAACACTAACCATCAAAAGAGTTTTATTCTTTTTCCAACCACTATTATTTTTTAACTAAAAGTACAAGCAATATCTGATAATAAAGATGCGGAAAACTAAGAATTATTTCACAACAAAATATAAATAAAACTTGCTTATACTTTAAGATAATTTTATCTTTCTTAAGTTTGAAGGATCTCTTGTTAAATTTTGTAAACTCAATAAATTTTATGTGCTTTAGAAAATAAACTGATTAAAATTTTAGCGATTGAGATATATCGAATTTGAATTCTATAAAATTTTCAATACAAGCTTTTAAAGTCCTGGACTTATTTAATAATTACCTTCTTTTGGAAATTTAAATTGAAAAAGTAACGTTATCGGTTCTGATTTTGTATAACAATAGATTTTGTTCATCTTGTTAGTGAATTTAAAAAAACTTACTAGTGACCAAAGAAGGCGCTAGAGAGAAACGACGAATGAAAGCTTTTATTTTCTATTCAAAATCCAGTTAATGTTGTTTTAAGTTTCTTACAAATATTCTAATTAATTTCAAATTATTTAGGAATGTAGTAGTCAACTAGAATAAATTTACTTGGAGTTTGATTATACAATGTTATATTAAATGAGGCTAGCCTGTTACAACTTACAGTGTCGAGCAGATAATAACTTAATTAAGTAGTAGTTGCACTAACTATTAGTAGTAGGCCTGTTTTAGTGTCGAGCGAATAGTAACTAGTAGTTGTAGGCCTGTTTTATAACGTCGAGCAGATACGTTAGATAGTAAATTAGTAGAGCTATTATTTAACCGTTAAGACATTAACGTCTAAAAAAATGTCAAAATGGTTTGTTTGTTTGTAATTAAGCACAAAGCTATACAATGGGCTAATTGTGCTCTGCCCACCACGGGTATCGAAACCCGGATTCTATCGCTGTAAGTCCGCAGACATGCCGCAGTGCCACTGGGGAGGGGCGGTCAAAATGGAGCAACCACCTCTATTTATATACATTTATGGGAGAAACAGTGTTAAGCCTGATTGCTTTTATATATATGTCAAGCAAAATACATAACTTATTGTCTTGAAAAATATTATAGTTAAAACTAGAATATAAGCAGCACTTGGGTTACTTATAATTAAACTCAATATTCCGAAAATTGTTAAATCTCGAAGTTTAAGCTCAAGGGAGTAACCCTGAACACAAGTTAACCAAAGAAAAGAACATATGCGTTACTTCATTCCGATCCCCCGGGGAAGGGGGGGGGACCGGCGGGCCGGTAGAAGGTTACCTCCTCTCGTCGGCCAAGCGACAAACAGAGAAAAAGAACGATGGTAAAAAATTAATACCAAAGAAATATAAGCTGGACCTATATCATAGTGAAAAGTATCAAACATACTGTTGGTGGAACATGCTTTATATTCACTATTAGAAAAACCTAAACACTAGATAGGTGAAGTGAAGTGAAGAAAAAGTATCATTGGCCACTATTCAGTTTTTCACATTATATTTAGTTTATCTATTATACCTGCTATTGTGCGGCTATATAATTTGATGAGCTGAATAGTGGCCAATGATACTTTTCTCCACTTCACCTATTCAGGTTTTTATCATAGTGAATATGTTTGTCGGCTTACTTAGTTAAATTAAGCCTTTATCATTTGAGAATACAATAGTTAACACGGATTTATGTATTTAGTTTTGTAATTATATGCCAAGTTGTTGATGCTAGTCTGGGCTTAATCTCAAAAACACAGAACAGCTGTAAAGTTTTCTATATGTCCACGTTAACATGTTTACAGGAAGAGTTGCTAACAATATTGTTGAATAATATAACAATAATAACATAATATAGGTAAAAGTCACTAAGGGATAAATTGTTTATATTAAAAATGAGGCGTTGTTCCTCACGTTCTTGCATGTGTCTGTCTTTTGAAGCAGATTTTAGTACCACAACACGAAGATGTGAAAGGTCATGGTTTTTACTATTAAAATGTCGAGAATCGGGTTCGTTGGTGTTATCATTGATTATATGTGACGATGATGTTTCCTGATCGTCTACTGACCATGTGTCCAGTCTCACCAATGTATAAAATTCAACACGAGTCGCAGATTATGCAGTAAGCAGCGGATTCTGATATACCAGTGAAAAGTCGATTAATTAATATAATGTTGACCCTTCGGCCCAACAATCAGAGTAAAGCTACTGATGTGAGCACATGTTACACAATTAGAACAGCCACATTGAGAACATCCAAAATTAATGTTATCTTTGTTATCAGCAGGTCAGTTGGCATGTACAAGGATATCATGGAGATGTGGGTTATGTGTGTAGATAACAGAAAGGCGGTTAGGGAGAATATCTTTAGTTATAGGGTCATTCTGTAAAATGTAAAAATTGCTCAATATAGTTTTATTAATCTGTTGAGAAACTGTGAGATGATAGGGTATTATAAGAGGGATATAGTTAGTGTTGTTCTTGTTGCGTGGATGAAAAGTTTCTGTTCGAGAGATAGTTTTGCCTTTGTTACGGGCGTTGATAATTAATGAGGTAGGATAACCACGTTTAGGAAAAGAAATAACTAATTCATTCGATTTCTTAAATATTGACGCCATTACTGTACAAACGATTGAGACGGTGGAAATGGGAATAATGAATAGAACTTAGAGTAGATTTAAGATGCAAGGAATCATCATGCAAATAAGAGTGTGAGTCTGTGGACTTGTAGTGTACTGACGCTGTTAAATGGTCGTTTACAATAATGATATGTTTGTTGAAGGAAGAAACTGTCTGTTGAGAAACATGTTATGTGAAATTCAAATAGTAGTGAAAGTTGGAAAGGAAAGTAATAAATTTGCTCGACGAGGGTTCGTCTGAGGTAACTCCCATGATAATATCGATATATCTCCAGTAGAATTGACGAAGGTTTTTTAACTGGATAAACACATGGTGTTCAACATACCCAACAAATAAATTAGCATAGGAAGGTCCCATTTTTGTTCTCATTGCAATTCCACAATCCTGTTTATATTTATTGTTGTTGAAAGAGAAATAATTCTTATTCAAAATCAATTCTGTTTGACGAAGGGTCATGTCAGTAAAAGGATCTTTTTGTTAGGCCTTTTGTCAAGGAGTAATTTAATAGTTTTATAGCTTTTACCGTGTGGAATTTCAGTGTACAAATTAGTAATATTAGCAGTGAATAAAATTTCAGGGATATCAGAAAAGCGAAATGTGTCAAGTTTTTGAAGTACACGGGAGGAGTATTTTATGAAACTATGAAGTTTCTGAACAATAAGGAAATAAGCTGTCTAAAAACCTTGAGATGCTTTTGATCGAGCAATAGGTCTACTAGGGTTGTTGGGTTTATGTATTTTGGGAGTAGATAAAAATTAGGCAACCTAGAGGTAGGTAACATACGACTATAAACTTCTGAAGGAAAGAGATTATTGCTGGTTAAGTCAGTTACGCATATTTGTACTTGAAACTGTATTATGTTAATAATATCATTATCAGAAACAGATTCTTAAAATAGGAAGCCATACAGTTCCTCAGTTTCAGACATGTACAGATCTTTTCTGCAGATGACAGTGGCTCTTCCTTTATCCGCCGGCTTGATTTTGATCATTTAGGATATTCATAGCTGTCCTTTCCACTATGGAAATATTGTGTGTTAGGACTGGAGTTTGTTAACGTGCATATGAGATTAAAGGTTTTGAAGAAGGGCTTAGGCTCGAAACGTAAACAACTTTACCATCATTTTATGTATCATCTATTTCATTCTTCTATTTTTTAATTATCTTATATTTTACCTGTTGCTTTACTGTTGAGCAACAAATAGCTATCTTGTTTATTTTAAGAGTGCAATTCCTTCTTATCTACATAAGGAACTTTTGTGTGAAAAGTGAAATATAATAACTGTAATGATATAAAAGACTGTTTGGTTTAAATATTAGTGATTAATTTATATTTATGAGTGAATATTTTATTATTTTTAATTTTTTTATAATAAGAGTTAAAAGCAGACGATTGTAGAAGGTTTTATTAATAACTAATTGGTGTCGAGAATAGAGAAAGTGGCCAGACGACTAGGTAATAAAGATATAAATAGCGTGAGACGAGCGGGAAGCAGAAGACTGACTGTATTAGACAGATAAAAGCAACAAGAATATAGTTAGTGTGAAGTTAAGAAACGTAAAAGTGATAAGCCTAACAACTGACATAGGCCTAACGTTTAATATATATATTGTTACGATATCGAGGTCACCTGACTAGTATCACGCCACGTCATTCTCGAACTTTCACGTCTTTTCCTTAAATCTCGTGATCTTTCTAGATATAGTGTAGTCTTGTATATATAAGACCGGCCACGAAGCGACGGAGGTAATGAGTAATTGAATGTATGCGGATAAAATGTTGTTGACCACGTGAGACATGAGTTATAGCGTTGTTATAGATCGACTGTTGAAATTAAGTGTATCGTAAAGTTGTATTCGGAAAGAATAAACCAGTTTTATTTCAGAAAGGACTTGTGTCGCTAAAGTTTCGTCGGAACGAATTTACGGAAAATTAACTATCGAACAGAGACGTAACAAATTGGTTTCGGAGAGTGGGACAAAAAAAATGGAAACGAGAGGCGGAAAATCAAACTACAGCTTAGCAGACTTGATGGCAGCAATACAAGAGCAGCAAAAGAAACAAGAAGAACGAGAAAATAAACAAGAAAAGAAACAAGAAGACCGAGAAATTAAACAAGAAGAGAGATTACAGCAGTTGTTGGAGAAAAAAGAAAAGAAACAAGAAGAGAAATTACAGCAGTTGTTGGAGGAAAAAGAAAACAACAAGAAGAACGAGAAAAGAAACAAGAAGAACAAGAAGAGGAATTACAGCAGTGGTTGGAGGAAAAAGAAAAGAAACAAGAAAAGAAATAAGAAGAACGAGAAGAGAAATTACAGCAGTGGTTGGAGGAAAAAGAAAAGAAACAAGAAAAGAAATAAGAAGAACGAGAAGAGAAATTACAGCAGTGGTTGGA
>NW_013665804.1:858403-866010 GCF_000517525.1 Limulus polyphemus | reverse complement strand
GTGGCTATCGTTCGGGACGAACAATACTAAGGAGGGGCAGTGTTATGACATCGAGGTCACGTGACTAGTATCACGCCACGTCATTCTCGAACTTTCACGTCTTTTCCTTAAATCTCGTGATCTTTCTAGATATAGTGTAGTCTTGTATATATATAAGACCGGCCACGAAGCGACGGAGGTAATGAGTAATTGAATGTATGCGGATAAAATATTGTTGGCCACGTGAGACGTGAGTTATAGCGTTGTTATAGAGCGACTGCTGAAATTAAGTGTATCGTAAAGTTGTATTCGGAAAGAATAAACTAGTTTTATTCAAAAAAGGACTTGTGTCGCTAAAGTTTCGTCGGAACGAATTTACGGAAAATTAACTAACGAACAGAGACGTAACAAAATATTAGAGTGAAACTAACATTGAAAAAGTAAATAAGAAAAAATAAGTTTATTCCGTCAAAGCGAAATTCTAAAGTAATTGAATCAGCCTGAGTGCACTTTGACAAAAGGAACATAGGATTTTCAGAAGAAAAAAGACCACAATCGTAAGTGAATCACACCAGACTAATATTGTGATAGTATTAGAAAACATAGTTCGGCTTGTCAACTGAGATTCTAAAGTAATTGAACAGGCCTAAGTGAACTTTTGACAGGAGAGCCATACATACACTGATATAACGCTTACGATATGCTGATATTCTCTATAGTGTGAATACTTTATTGTACATACATTTAACTTGTTCCGAATATATATATATATATTATTTGAAAACAAATAAAGTGTGTGTGTGTTTATTCATCGTTCAATTTATCACTAACAAGTCACAGACACCTACTGTAAAAGAATCCTAAGCCCAACAACTACATAGTATGTATTTATACTATTAAGAAATATAAGTAAAAGCCATTTATTTCGAGAATTGGCAAAAATAAATAAAACAACCAGAACCCATATACATATGTAATATTATTTTTTAAAATCTGACAATAACAATTAAGTAGATGTGCAATTTGAGTAATTTTTTGAGAGGCAAATTGCATACCCAGCTCGGCCCATGATGAAAGCCTACAAGTAAAAGTTAATTCTCAGTCCATAATGGGCTTTCTTCTTGAGGCTCTTGTAATGCGCTTTAGATGTATTACCTTAAAGGTATTGCAGGTTATTTTAAGGACAGTGCACTCCTCCGTCTTTTTATCTCTTGAAAACATGGAAAACGCACAAGTTTGCTAAAAATGAACAAAATATCTGTGAGGATTTTCAGTAGCGTTCATTCTCCAAGAATATTATTGTAAGACAACGGAAGTGGATCGAAAGTGTAGGAGGTGTAGAAGTTAAATCTAAAAACTTGGCAGAAATGGCAAAGCAGTTGCGTCACTTCGTATTCAAAGTATCCCACTTCACAGAAGAGGTGTGGTTAAGATTTCTAATGTCTGAACTTGGTACATTTAATGCATTAAATTTAATAATAATATTGAATCTTGCTTCTACGGAAAAATATATTCTACATTAAGAAGTAAGAAATATCCTAAACTTATTTTAATAAGGAAATATTTCTATAATTCAGGGTTAAGTACTTATTCTAACCTTAATATAAGCCGGAAGTTAAATGGTGTGAATCAGAAAAGAGCGGGAAATTTAAATAGCAGCAATATATTTATTCTACGCATTGTAGCTCTTACGTATTAGAATTTTACATAGTCTGAAATTGAGTTAACTGATGATTTAAATTTAGTAATTAAATCGTACTTTGGATTTAGTATTTAAATATAAATGCCGATATATAGTCAGCTTATGATATTTGCCAACAAGACTGATACACAGTTGTTGTTGTTTTTTAACACAGATACATTTTAATATACACACAACAGTACAATTTACAATAACAATTATGAAAAATAGTTATTACAAACAATGATTTATAGACAAAAGTTTCACAAACTTACAAACAATATAAAGTCTTCTTTCTAGTCTGGAACTTCTTCGATATCTTATCGAGGGTTCACGATGATGAGCGAGTTAATTATCAGGTACGATTCGTTTAACAAAAAAGGGAGCTAGTTAGCCCTGTATTTCTCGCTGATCATACGCCTATTAGAGATTGAGTTTCCACCGATGATATTAGGTTAGTTACCGGCCACACACGCTGAGCTCTCCACGATGAATTTATATAATGTTTTCGTAAAAATACTAATGTCCGATGAGAGTCCACTGTAGTTAAATAGTTTGTAATGTTCGAACTTTATAAAGTTTCCTGGTCAAATATCTGAAGCTTTCCGATTGATAAGCGTTATAACAATCACAGTTATAGTTTTCAAAGTTTACAGCACACTGACTATAGCGAACTAATAATATACATTCTCTTTGGAGCGTCGCGTTGGTTATATTTATAGCCGTTGGAAGGTTTTCTAGAAAATTCAGATTACGTAACAATGCAAGTTAAAGCGTTTACGTTCACACATATATTGTTGATTTTTACTCTCGAGAATTTTCTACAACTTTGGAAAATAGACGGAAGTTTCGCAATACATATTTAACAGTATCAGCTATGTATGTTTCTAAATATAAATTTAATCTAAACAAACGTTGATATAATAACAAATTCGTTACATAGCTGGATATTTTATTACTGTATATTTTGGTTATTATAGAAAACAAGCCAAAATGCTAAAAATATATATATACAATATTTGGCTTGTATAATTTTGTTTTGGTATGAGTTTTGTTCAAACTCAACTATTTATGATAGCTATTGCAGTAACTATATAGGCGTTATTCTATAAAATATTTTTATTTTTTAATATATGGGAAAGCTTAATATGAATTTGGTTTACTTTTGCACTACTAAGCTAGTATGCAAAGTTTAGTCTGGAATGGTAAATTCGTTTGGGAAGATATTCGTCCACAGACAGAAAGTTTTTCCTGATACTGGATAGTTAACACACCCGTATGGTTTAATATGTATAGCACGTATATGAAGAACACCTGTAACCCGATTTTTATATTCAGCAGAGCTGGATAAATAATTAAATAAAGTAAAACCAATTAATTATTAAATAACACACATATATATATATATATAATAGCAGTATGTTGCTGTCGGCCGGTTCTCTCCTCGTGGTCTTTGATTTGAAATTAGGGATGGCGCCGCGCTACCTGGACTGCGCTCCGACTAATGTGGCGCAAAAGGAATCCATGATTGGAGGGTGGAGAGTCTATGCTTTGACATTCTGGCGATAACCATAACGATCAAGATCAAAGTACTTTTATAGAAATATACAGTATTGACGTTGAGATCAAGTTTGAAAAACAGAATCACTTTTGTTCAAGCAATATTTATTCATGATACACGTTATTGGCAACTATGTTAATTTCAGAAATAACGTTGCTAGAATTCTAATTTAACGGCCACTGTTTTTAGAAGAAAATAGCAATTTGTGTCAACAACATTCTCGTCTCAGGTTAAAGGACAATATTAAACAGTAAAGGGTTAAGAGCAACATAAGTTTACATCGAAATTAGGATACACTTTAAATATAGTGTATCGTTTTTATATTTGAAAAGATACGGTTTGACTTGTGTATAAGTATATTTTATATTTGAAGCTGATCAATTTAACTTGTGTTCAGGTTCTTTAATATTTGAAGCTGGACTGTATAACACTTGTATTTGTTTGTGTTTTTTTTATTTGAAGTTGAAGGATTTAACTAGTAAGTACAACGTTAAATCCAGAGCTTGATTCCCTGCGGGTAAACATAGCAGATAGCCCAATGTGGCTTTGCTTTAACACAAACAACAAAAATTAATAAATATGGGTTATTACGTTTTGAATTGACGGTTTAACTTGTGTGTATGTGCTTTTTACTTTTTTACAGCTGGGACAACTTAGCACACTTACTTGTGTTTTTATATTTTTAAATGTACAGATTAATTCACGGGTAGATGTTTTTATTACAGAAGTCGGACGGTTTTATTCGTATGTATGTGTTTTATATGTCAAATTAGCTTACTTTGTGTGTATATTAGATATCTTTTATTTGAAGTTGGTCGATTTAACTCGATTATATATGTTTTGATATTTGTAGCTGGTTTGGTTGAACCCTTTGTTATCTGTTCGTAAACATCTGAAAAGACAGGGTTTAGTTCGTTAATTATACGAATTTTTATTTTTATAGTAGAACGGCTCGACACGTGTATATGTTTTTGTAATAGGATGGCTGAACCCGTGTGTATGTTTTCAATTTTTTTTAGTAGGACGGCTGAACTTGTGTGTGTTTTTATTTCTGTAGTTGCACGGATTAACTTTTCTGTTTCTATATTTGAAGTTGGGTCGTTTCGTTGTTCTTCTATTTGAAGTTACACGTTTTATCTCGTGTATGTGTTTTAAAATTTAAATTTCAGCTGTTAACTGGGTGTTTATGTGTTTTAATATTTCAAGTTAAAATCATGTGCATGTCTTTTTGTATTTAAAAGCTGAACGGTTCAATTCGAATGTTTTTATATCGGTATTTGGAAGTATTTTTAAAATCGTGTGTATATATATTTATATATGTATTTTTATATTGTACTTGAACATATTCCATTGTAAGTATGTCGTTTTATTCAGTTGAACAGATTGATTTGTATGTTTTTTATGTTTGTAGAAAGTTTAATTTGTGTGTACACGTTTTTCATTTGTAATTGTATACAACTGATTTTGTGTGTATCTGTTCTGTATTTGTAAAGATATGTTCATTTGCTGTATATTATTGTGTGTATATTTGTGGTTAGATCACTTAACTTGGCGTTTGTGCTTTTATGTTTTTGTTTCGTCGACGGTTTAAGTCGAATTCGTGTCCTTTTATATTCGTAGTTGGACAGATTAACTCGTAAGGATCTATTTTTATTCCTGTAAAGACGCAGTTTAGCTTGCGTTTGTAATTGTTGATGGATGGTTTCTTGCATGTACGTATTTTGATACTTACAAGTGTACTGTTTAATTGCGTGGATGAATTTTTATATTTTTAATTTTACGGTTTATTTTGTTTGTGTGCGTGTTTTCATATCTATAAAGATATGGATTTATTTACACTGAAAAATAAATGTTGGTGTTAGCACTGACCCAAAGTCTTAAATCCAGGTTAAGTAGTTAGCACACAGGATCGCCTACAAAAATTGTGATATTTTCAAAACGAGACCCAAACTATTCTTCTTCAGGAGAATAAAGTCTTAAATATAGCTTTGCCAAGGTGTACTACAACATCCCCTAAATATTGTATCATGTTATTCTTACTCAGGTTGTTATTTAGTTGGTGTTAACAGTTGCCCAAAAGCTTTAGCGAGGTATAGTACAAAACCTACTAAATATTGTACAGTCTGCTCAAAACGTCGCAGAAAATAAGCTAGAAAAAAGTTTTTATTTGGCCGTGTCTTGCGGAACCACACATTCAAGAATATTGTAGAGTTCTTAAACCCATTTTGATGTTTCATCGAGATTGCAAACAATAAATTTTTTAGCTAGGCTAGGGCTTTCTCTCGAGATTTTATATTAGAACATCACAATAAGTTAAACTCATTTTTTACTATTCTTGTAATAGGCTTAATTTGTGCGATATAAAAACATAAATATATAACAATATGAAAAGCAAAACTGAAAACATTATAAATATATTCTTTCTTAATAATCTATCAGAGTTTTACGTTTCTCAATTGACTGATTATGTCTCATAAATATTTAACATCTTCAAGTTACTTCCCTTTGTCCCAGGATTTTTAGTTTATGTGGTGTTTCTTTGCATAACAACAACAAAAAACCTTTGACACAACAAAGCATTTTTTCTCAAGTTTACGCCTGGAACTACACTTTTGCATTCGTCAAATGATTTGTATGAATTTATTTATCAACATCTTAATAACGAAAGTCACAGCTAAAAGTTTTAAACTTCTTTTTAATCCACAATCTGCGAAGCCACATTAAGATAAGGTGATCTCACGTTGTATTCGAGACTTCACGTGATCTGCTTAGCTAAGATTTGAGAATCTCATTTCAGGCTACGTTCCAGCCCTTTGGAAACAGTCTACAATAACAATTTTCATTAAAGAAGACACGCTGCACAACAGTCAGCTAGTTACATATCCACCAGCTTGACAAGTTGTCTATGTAAACTTCTAGAAAGAATCATAGTCTGCCAACTCATGTTTTCCTTGAAACAAAGCACATACACTCTTAGAAATCCAAAAAGTTTTTTTTGTTGTATTTGAGAAAACGCCAGATAATTGATCACATAGTGAGACTCGCTGAACATATTTACAAAGGTTTTATCTAAAATAAATTAACTATAGCTGTCTGTTTAGACACCAGGGGCTTTTATTGTTGCACGACATCACTTTCTTCTGTGTAAAACCCAGTTTACTTAACATCAGCCTTACTCTAGTTAAATATGTAGATAGCTTTTTTAGAACATATACGTTAGAGTAAAACTAAATCAAGAGTATTCAAATCCGCCCACTTGTATTGCAGAAATCCCACAAAGGGCGACTATAAGCCCCATTCTCATCTGCGTTAATGAAATAAATTTTCCTTTCTCTCCATACATCCATCTATCAGTCACAATTTGGAGATGATGTAATTATTTGATCGACTTTTTCACACTTACAACATGTTACCCAAAACTTTTAAACAATCGAAACGGCATAAAAAAATAATGTGCTAGTATGAAGGGTTAAATTAAACCCTAATAAAACACGGGTTATGAATTTCTCCCCAAAGCCCCCTCCCATAAAAAAAAGACAGAAAAAGCAAACAACGGTGACATTCCAAATGTAAACAAAATTAAATTCCATACTGAGTAAATAAGTAAGTAGCAAAATTTCATCTCATATAAACCAATTACGTATTATAGGAGATTCAGAAAAGGTGGTCTGTGGTTAGGGCACTCAACTCATAATCTGCGGGTCGTGAGTTCTAATCTCGTCCCCGAACATACCCGCCCTTTCAGCCGTGGGAGCATTATAATGTAACGATCAATCCCACTATTTGGTAATATAGAATAGCTCAAGAGTTGGCGGTTGGCGGTGTTGACTAGATGCCTTTCTTCTAATCTGTCAGTTCTAAATTAGGAAAGACTAGCGTAGGTAGCCCTCGAGTAGCTTTGCGCGAAACTCAACAGAGAAAATGTTAGATAATCATAGAAACACAACAACAACAACAAAAATACAGACACACTCACAGTATCGTTATGGATACTGATACACATGGTAAAAAATTTAGAAACACGGGAACCACTTAAAGGAACAGGCGATTTCATTCTAGTAACAACAAGAAAACGAAAATCTTCACAAAACATAGATTTACAAAACCTAAATACAACACTAAAAAGCAAAAGCACTCAAACATGATCACCGAAACACGCAATAATTACCGAAAGTATTCCAGGAACTTTTAAAATCTGAAGATGTAAACCAAACGTTAAAATTGCGGGAATTATACGCCTTGCCAAAGGCGGTGTTCTTGTAAAAAATTCTGAGGTTGCTGACCTTAACAGTCCTCTTATAGAATGGCCTGGTGATGCCTTTAAGCCTGGCAACATCAAAATTCACCTATCTGGAACCAAACCAGAAAGGAAAACCTTTATTATCA
>NW_013665804.1:854747-857479 GCF_000517525.1 Limulus polyphemus | reverse complement strand
AAGTTAACGTTCGTTCGCTATAGTGTTTGTTTTTAGCGCGAATATTGAAATAAGTGTATCGGTAAAGTTGTATTCGGAAAGAATAAACCAGTTTTATTAAGTAAAGAACTTGTGTCGCTGAAGTTTCGTCGGAACGAAGTTAGGGAAAGTTAATTAACAAACGGAGACGTAACAGTATTATACTCTGTATCAGAGATTTCGACTTGAAGAAGTAAAAAACACCCGCAGTAATCGTAACGCAGTGCTTCAACTGCAAACGTTACGGACACGTCGCGGAAGTTTGTAAATCTCTCCCACGTTGCGTGGGATGTCGTAAAGACCATCACATTACCGAATGCAATAAAAAAACACACAAAAAAACTGTGTGTTGTAATTGCAAACAAACACACAAACATATGAAATACACAAAAGACAGTAACGAAAAAACACTACTACTAACATCAAAACCAACGACTTCAACCACCCAGATTCCCCAAACTTATACACGTGCAGAAGCTGCACACTCACCAGATATAAACAAAAAGCAAATTAAACAAAACAGAAAAATGAGAAAACAACTACAAAACAACACCCAAGTAAATTTATAGAGTTTTTCGTGTGAAATTAAATTTGCACATAATATATCTTAATCTTGTAAAAAGTGATAAATTATCAGTGAACTGTTTGAGAAGTGCTATACACGACCGAATGAATGAAATTGGTAATGAAGCATTAAATGCTATTGTATTACATTCATGGACATGGCCCTAATAAGGGTAGTGGAAACGGTGTTTAAATTCATGTATTTGTAGCCCTGTTTTATTGAATTTTTCATTAGCATTTGTCAGTTCAAAATACAGTAAAAGAGGGAGGAAGAGGTCTAAATTGCATCTGACTCTCATAAGTTGCGACCTAAATACCGAACCAGACCAAGCGACTGTTTAAATTTATGCATAATTCGAGTGTTCAATTTAGTTATTTTTGGAAGCGACAGTTATGGCAGGTTTGTTTATGTAACTGTGTACGAATCAAACGTTGTGAAGTTCAGTTGTTGTAAATTGGCGCTTGTATTATTGCGTCATGTTACTAGAATCTTCTAACTTTTTCTCATTGTTTTAATTGAGTAGTATTGCATCATGATATCTGGTAGTGTGTAGAACGTTCTAAGCTTCTATCAGGCTATAAATACGCGTCCAAAATGTAGTTCGAGTTAGTTAGATATAGATAGATAGATCTGGACTGAGTGATTGTGAGTTTAGCCACAAAGAGCGTATAGTGGCGGTTTTTAAAGTGAAATTATCACAGATTGTATTGTAATACCAGAGTAGAGAAGAAGAATTCGTTTTGCCAATTGTGTTCTAAAGTAATTGAACCAACCTGTGTGAAATTTGACGGAAAGAGACAATTATATAACACTTTCTATACAACTGTGGTAACCAACAGTGTAACAAACATTTGTATATACGTTTGATTTGTTTTAATACATTATTTAAAAACAAGTGGACTGCGCGCTGTTTGTTTATTGTTGGAGTTTGTCGTCAACAAGTCATGGGAATCTACTGTAAAGAATCCCGTCCATACATACATAAAAAACGTACAGTATTAAAACAAAAAAGTTGTACCAGTAAAACTAACCAGTAAAAGTTGTACCGATCAGCTTTTGAATATGATTGTCATGCATTTCTTTACACAGGAAACACAAACTATTGAAAATTCCAAAATAAGTCATGAATGTAGACACTCCAAAATATGTCATGAGAATAGCTAAACGACTATCTAAATATAGCCCAGTATAAGCACTCCACAAAATAAACACTTTGAGACCCTCTCAAATATTTCAGAAAAGCAAAATATATACATTTATTAATGTCCTTTACCCTAATAGAAATTTAAACTGACCAAGTTTGGTCTAAGCATCTCACTATACTATACGATCAGACGAGAAACGTAATGAAAAAAAATGTCACTAGACTGTATAAACATAATTACATCATAACATCTCCATAGCAACGTGGTTCTGAAACATCCCGTCTTCTTACTCCTTTATGAAAGAAGTTGTTTCATCCGTTTTTCCACAATCTTATGCTCTCACCTCTTTCGTTCTAACATCTAGCTCTAAAACTAACAAGTCTTAAATAAAGCTTTCAAAAATTTGAAAGTTATCCTCCAAGAGGGCGAAGAGGAGAATAAAATGGTATCCCCTGAACATCCCGTATTTGTCCAAATTCCTACCACCACCGTCATTTGAGAATCAGTCGATTAACTTGAGTTGACATCACGTGCTCTCACGTATCTTATATTGAATTCACTGACTGAAATTTAAATAAAATAGTCTAGCAGCGTTAAAAAATCAGTGAGATAAGCTGAGCTGTCATAACTTGTTTTTATGTGCGGAAACGAGACGTCAAGTGATCTGACTAAGTGTAGAATGACAAAGTTTAAGAACTTGTGAGTACGAATATGTCATTTCAGTTTGATCTGGGATATTCAGTTATAAGGTTTAAGTTAATATAATTATACATATTAAAGAGATAAACAGAGCTAAATGTACTTCCTAACTTCCTATTGAAGTAAATAACTTAAACAGAATGCAATCTGAATCAGAGTTTAAATATTGCTGAGAAAATAAAACAATCGCTTAAATTCACTAGAGGCGATTAATCTTTTTTTTTCTCACGGGTTCGAATCCCCCTCCCATCAAACGTGCTCATCCTTTCAGCCATGGGGCGTTATAATGTGACGGTAAATCCCAC
>NW_013665804.1:824221-853854 GCF_000517525.1 Limulus polyphemus | reverse complement strand
AGGCAGTCAAGGGTTTTATTTGACCATCTACATTATAAAATGAAACTTTCAACGCAGTCAAGGGTTTTATTTGACCATCTACATTATAAAATGAAACTTTCAAGGCAGTCAAGGGTTTTATTTGACCATCTACATTATAAAATGAAACTTTCAACGCAATCAGTGGTTTTATTTGACCATCTACGTTATAAAATGAAACCGCTGGTCAAATAAAACCCTTGACTGCCTTGAAAGTTTCATTTTGTAATGTAGATGGTCAAATAAAACCCTTAACTGCATTGCTCTACATTATAAAATGAAACGTTCAACGCATTCAGGGGTTTTATTTGACCATCTACATTATAAAATGAAACTTTCAATGCAGTGTTTCATTTTATAACGTAGATGGTCAAATAAAACCACTGATTGCGTTGAAAGTTTCATTTTATAATGTAGATGGTCAAATAAAACCCTTGACTGCCTTGAAAGTTTCATTTTATAATGTAGATGGTCAAATAAAACCCTTGTTGACTGCGTTGAAAATAATGTAGATGGTCAAATAAAACCCGAAAGTTTCATTTTTGATTGCGTTATAATGTAGATGGTCAAATAAAACCCAAAATGAAACTTTCAAGGCAGTCAAGGGTTTTATTTGACCATCTACATTATAAAATGAAACTTTCAAGGCAGTCAAGGGTTTTATTTGACCAGCTACGTTATGAAATGAAACTTTCAAATAAGGGTGTAATATTTTTCTCTAGTTGTTTTCTACGTCTTGGCTGTTCACTGTCAAGCGTAAGGGCTTATAACTCTACGTCTCTAGAATTCGAGAATCGATCCGTGTGATGTTCACTCCATTGTGTAGGTTTGCTCTTAAACAAAAACAAACCAAGTTTCTGATTGAAAATCTTCTAGTTGTGTCCTTTAACGTAACGTTGTCTGCGCTTTACTTTTGGACTAATATGTCTGTTAAATGTCTGTTTTTTGAGTAATCATGAGCTCCTCAATAAAAATATTCATGTAAGTCCATGCATACTTTAACTGAGTTATAAGTTTTTGGACTAATCATGAGCTTTTCAATAAAAAAAATCCCTACTTTAATTAAGGTATAAATGTTTGGACTATTTATTAGTTCCTCAATGAAAATATTCCTGTAGGTGGCTACCTACTTGAATTCGGGTACAAGTTTTTGGACTGATCATTAGCTTCTCAATAAAGATATTCCTGTAGGTCCCAGCCTACTTTAAGTGATGTATAAGTTTTAGTCTAAAAATTTACTTCGCGTGAGAAATTTTAACCGGAAATGGTATTGGAAATGTCAACCTTTTCAAGATATATGCACATGTCATAGAGACCTCTAGGGTTCAGGTAAAGCCATCATTTAATTATAAGCTACTAGCCAGCATCTCATCTAGGATCTATGACCATTATAACCTCAACCCAGCATCATAATGACTAGCTAGGCCACGCCCTGCCCCAATCGCACGCGCGAGAGTAAATTATCAATACTCTTAGCAACTAGAAAACTTGGTTAGTGAAATAATTTCGAAAATAATTCATTGAAGCTAGTGATTCTTGTGAAACCTTATCTCTTAAAGTGACCATATATATGTACTTAAGGTAATGAATAATGTATATAAAAAAATACAGTAGGATTTAAACTCTGAAAACTGGTATTCTAATATTTATCAATTTCCTTAAAGGCTTAATGAAATATTGGCCAAGGTTTTTGAATGTAATCCTATGACTACCTCTTATAGAAACCGATAAAGCAACAAAATGTTATCATCCCGCTTTTCACTAAATATTTGGAATTTTCAGACACTAAACAGGAAATACTTTAAGACATTAATGTGATAAAACAAACCCATACAAATTACTTCACTTTTGTACCAAAAGTTGCTTTGCTGAATTCAAACAAGGTCTCAAAACGCGTTTATTTACCTGGCGTGAGAGAACTTAAGTCGATTAAAGTAATAACTTTGTACAAATAGCACTAGGGGGCGTTTCATTATTTATACTTTTATTAAGACACTTCAGTTAAAAAAAAGTGAAAAAAGCCAAACACTACTAAAATTAGCTTTTGTAATTTAAGTAGTCAGTATACAGGAGCTCTAAAAAACAAAAACAAAAAACGTTTAGCACGTCTCACACCGACAGTAGAACTGTCGTCAAGGGTTACAGGTTTGTTTCTGCGAGACACTTTAATCTCTGTCAAAAGGCTCTGAATATCAATCCGAAAGTGTGTTTGTTTGTTTTGAATTTTGCGCAAAACCAACACGAGGGCTATCTGCGCTAGCCGTCCCTAATTTAGCAGTGATAGACTAGAGAAAAGACAGCTAGTCAACACCACCAACCGTCAACTCTTGGGATACCCTTTACCAACGAATAGTGAGATTGACCGTCACATTATAACACCCCCACGGCTGAAAGGGCGAGCATGTTTGGTGGGTCACGGGGATTCGAACCCGCGACTCTCAGATTGCGAGTCGAGTGCCCTCTAACCACCAGGGTATCCAAAATGGTGGAACAACAAATTGTATTGTTTAAATAGTTGGCTCATAGTTACTTTTCACCAATATACATCATATGACAAGAACTCTTTTTTTGCTGACTTTTTTAGAGTAAACGATTTTCATAGAAACAGTTATATTTCATTGTTTATCTCCTGGGTAGCACCGAAAGTTTGCTGATTTAACCTTATATTAAACTAGAAGGGATCGTTGCCCGAATTTAGCTTTTATTGAATTACTTCGGCTATTTCCCTGACCTAAAACTATATTTGGTCTGACTTAAACTTTTACTGGTTTATACAGAAATTCTACATTCTGCTTTAGCTTGTGCTAAAACCGAAATTTAGGTGGAGGGTTTATTTTCCATTAAACTATACTATTAGATCATTGGAGGGTTTATTTTCCATTAAACTATACTACTAGACCTTCGGAGGGTTTATTTTCCATTAAACTATACTACTAGACCTTTTGGGGGGTTTATTTTCCATTAAACTATACTACTAGACCATTGGAGGGTTTATTTTCCATTAAACTATACTACTAGACCATTGGGGGGGTTTATTTTCCATTAAACTATACTACTAGACCTTCGGAGGGTTTATTTTCCATTAAACTATACTATTAGACCATTGGAGGGTTTATTTTCCATTAAACTATACTATTAGACCATTGTGGGGTTTATTTTCCATTAAACTATACTACTAGACTTTTGGTGGGTTTATTTTCCATTAAACTATACTATTAGACCATTGGGGGGGGGGGTTTATTTTCCATTAAACTATACTACTAGACCTTTGGAGGGTTTATTTTACAGGCTACACACTTTAAAAGACCAACTGTAGTTCACAGTGCCACCTGAAGTGATTCGCTTCTAGCAGTAGATTTACGCAAGGAATAAAAATAAAAAATAAGATTAATTGGAACTGAAATCACAAGAGTGCAAATTGAAAATTACTTGGATTTTCTAATGAGACGTGTGATAATAAACTACAGAAAGCAGTTTCTTAACTTGAAACTGGTATCAATACACTTTACCAGAAGCAAAAACTAGGATGGAAATATATTTCACGTTGTTATTAGCATAACAGATGATTAATTATTCGTGCCTTACAGAAATGATTTGCATAATTCAGTTGCATAAGGCTGCAGATTCGATACTTGACACTAGATGTAACAGATTATTTCATATGTATTTGGTTTATATATATATATATATATACATATACAAGTAGAGTACCCGGCATTGCTTGGATGAAAATAGCTTTAAATATCCTGAGTTATTTTTGATTAAATAAACTATATTAATCGTGATTTTTTGCAAGGAAATCTAAATTATTTTTTTTACCTAACTAAATAATTTGATTAAAACCAATAAAAATAGCAATGTGCCAAACAATGAAAATTTGCTAAAGCTATTTTACTGAAAGCGAAACCAGGTTTTTTGCTCCTGCTTCTTTGCACGTGTTTTACATGACATTTAAAGTTCCCCTCCCCAAAAAAATTTTTACCTTCTGGTGTCCTGATTTCTGCTGTGTGGTCAAGTGTCGATTGCAACGTATTCTGATTTATTATTGTTCCATTTAACGAATAATTGATTTATTCTCTTCTCGTTGCAACACAACGTAAATGAAAATTTGCCGATAACAAACATTTTTGTAAAGTCATCGTATAGGCGATTCTTGCGAGTACACGCAAGCAAAGCAAAAGATATTGCTGAAGCAAGCCTATTTATATGAGGGAGTGTGTGCGCACTCGAGAGAAAGCACCAACCTTTTCCAGTTAAGGGAAGTTAAAGAATAGGGCATGTATGTGTAGAAGAAAGAGAGAGGGAGGGAAAGAGCACAAATGAACGCTCCAGAAAGTTTTCAACTCATTTTAACATATAATTAATCATGGGTAGAATGATTAGTAGAAATACTCACACAGAGAAGAAACGTAAACAATAGCCCTCTTGAATACACATTACCAAAAAACTCCAAACTTTTCAATTTAAGACTGGTCGTCCCGTTTACCAAAAATTGCTATATTGACCACTTTGGACTCAAAACAGCCTCTGAGGCCATACAAAGTTATATATTTACCCCGAGTTTGGAGCTTGTAGCTTTAAAGATGTGGCCTTGCATAAGGAACAGAGAGAGAGATTCTCGTTTATATATACAAATTATCGATACAATGGAAGAAATTATTATACGTCAACAAGAAGATGTTTTATAATTCAGAGGAAGAAACAATTAAGGAAAAACTTTCAATTTGAGGGTAGGCTGGTATAGATCCTGATGAGTTTTAAAATCGAATCGGGTATACGCGCGTCCCACGCTTAGCATTGCTGGCGCGCAAAAACATAACTAATAAAAAGGGGAAAAATAAGGTCTCATAGATTAATTTACTCTAATCCTGCCTAAAAGGATTTCTAGTGCCGCGGCTATTGAGGATTCCCTCTTGTTCTTTCAAGATAGTATATACTTCCTTATCTGTCCATTTCAGTATTTTCTCCATAATGCTTTTAAAAAACATTATGGCGTTCCTTTGTTTCAATAAACACGCTTCGTCCTTAGGAGCCGTAGGAGTGTTATAAGAGTGACGATCAATTCCACTGTGGGTGCTGTTGACTAGGTGCCTTTCTTTTAGTCTCTTAGTTTGGAATGAAAGACGAATAACATTTACGTAAACTTTTCATGAAATTTTGGAACAAACAAACAATCATTGCGCTGCAAAATTATACTTTCAGAATGTTTAAGATACATGAAAAAAAAACAACATTTAAACGACATCGATTTCCGAATAATGCAACCGTCACTGCATGAAAATTTCGAGTACAAAATTGATATCTAACATTAAACTTAAAATTAATTTAAATTCTGCAGCTTTAGATAAAACTTCATTTAGTTGAAGCGAGACAGTTCGGCATCTTTCTTCAATTTGAAGTTTAGTTTTAAAATGAAGATGCAAATTAGGCATGCCCTGGTATTTACCTTTTAAAGCCTCTTTTTAAGGTTTCTTGCTGAATAAATATGGACTGAGGCAAGATATTTTGTGAAAAGGAAAATTGAACATGAATTTTAAACTTAAAAACGGTATTTTTTATGTTATACGTACGCAGCAGTGTCGGTTATTCTATTTAAAATACTAGAAAAACTTTGACATTCTCTTGCCAGACATTAAATCTTATAAGAACGCTTTAGTTCTATATTCCATTCTACTTTCTTTCACCATTATGCATGCTCAGAAATGTTATCATGTGATATAGGTATCTTATATTATATAAATGTGTTCCTATTCCATTATACCATAAAGAATTCATTCTTTACTAGTACTATTGTCGTGTACTATCTTTACCATCAGAGTTCATCTCCGTTTACTATAGTTGAAAACACATTTTTAGTATCAGAGTTCTTCTCCGTTTACTATAGTAGAAAACACATTCTTTACAATCAGAGTTCTTCTCCGTTTACTATAGTAGAAAACACATTCTTTAGTATCAGAGTTCTTCGTCGTGTACTATAATAGAAACCACATTCTTTAGTATCAGAGTTCTTCTCCGTGTACTATGGTAGAAAACACATTCATTAGTATCAGAGTTCTTCTCCGTTTACTATAATAGAAACACATTTTTACTATCAGAGTTCTTCTCCGTTTACTATAGTAGAAAACACATTCTTTAGTATCAGAGTTCTCCGTTTACTATAGTAGAAACCACATTCCTTACTAACAGAGTTCGTGTAGTACAACTGAATATAACTCCTCATTCTCCTATATATTTGAGATGTCCTCCATTTTATATTATATTGGGAAAGTCAATCTTCTTTCAGAATACCAACTCCTCTGTGTTAATTCTGAGGGTTTATAATATTAAAAATCGGGTTTCGATACACGCAGTGGTCACAGCACAGATGGGCCCTTTGTGTAACTTTGCGCTTAACAACAAAGATTAAATCCTTAATCTATTGTGTTAGAAACATAATTCATTCTCTTACACACTGGAACACTTACAAATGGCATTCTTCTCCCAAATCATTCTTTAACTATGCCATCAAAGTCAATATTTTCTCATTGTTTTTATTTCCTTTTGCAACTTTACTAAAATCGACTAGCAGTCTGTGGGTCGCGAATTCGAAGCCCATCATCGAATATGCAGTCGTGGGGGCGCATTATAATGTGATGGTCAATCCCATTATTTGATTAGAGCAGCCCAAGAATTGGTGGTGGGAGGTGTTATCTAGCTGCCTTCCCTCTAGTCTATCACTTCTAAATTAGGGACGACTAGTGCAGATAGCTCTCAAATAACTCTGCTCGTTATTAGCAAAGTAAACGGAGAAAATACTTTACTACAAATGTACTCTTTCCACTTTTTGAGAACTAATCTTTCGTTCAATAAATAAACCTACTTCATTATTATATTTACCTCTTTCTCATACGTAATGTTTTGTTACCAGCTACTAGAAAAGTCCTACTTATTCAAATACATTAAAACTATCTCACTAGAAACTCCACCTTTCAGTAAATTAACGTCTTCTTTGCATAAAACAAAAATTGTTCTTTTTTACAAATTTATTACTAAAATATTTAATTTTTTTTCAACGTCCTTCCCCATTTTACTTCACAATTAAAATCTTTCTTTTGCGTTTGCAGCGTCCTCTTCTTTTCTCTTTACAAGACAGATTTCATACCCCTCGTTCCGTCGCTCCTTTTCCAGATTGCATACGTTTATATTGGATAACGTAAAATTTCACCTTCGAAAATTCAGAAAATCCTTCTCAGATCCAGAATGATCTACGATCCGGATCGTTTTTTGTTTTTTTTTGTAGAGTGATGAGGAGTCTCATCTTTAATATGTTCATGAAATTTGGTACAAACTCCATAACACTTTACAGGGGTATTAACCCAAAACTGTCAAAATGCCCTATCTCCTCATTACAAAAAAAATACTTTAAAGTGGACCAGAATCCCGATCCGGGCTTAGATCCGGACCAAATTTGGAGAGGAATGTTCCATGGTGACTTCCCATCTTGTATAATATTTTCATATACATTGCTCTATTAGTTTTTGAGACATGTGCCCCAGAACACAAGACATGCACAAACCTGATTGCAATACCCTCGCCCCCCCTTCCCTCTAATCCTTTTTGGCAGGATTAGAGTAAATTAATCTATGAGACTTTATTTCCCCCTTTAAATTAGCTATATTTTTGTGCGCCAACGATGCCAAACGTGGGGCGCGCATATACCCGATTCGATTTTATTACTCATCAGAATTTCTACCAGCCTACCCTCAGATTGAAAGTTTTTCCTTAATTGTTTCTTCCCCTGAATTATAAAATATATTTTTCGTGTATAGAATTTCTTCCATTGTATCGAACGCTTCCTTCAATATATAAGAAACTTCGTTTTTCTTCTCTTCCACTCCGCCCCCCAGTGGCACAGCGGCATGTCTGTGGACTTGGACTTACAGCTTTGTGGGCAGAGCACAGATAGCCCCTTGTGTAGCTTTGTGCTTAACTTCAAACAATTTTCTTCTCTTCCAATGCACTAAATTATTCTTCCTTTAAAAAAACATTTTACAGAGAGTTGAGTATGTTATGTTAAAACTATTTTGAATATGCAAATCAGTACTTCACGTGCCAATCACAGCCGATATAAAACTACATTTGGCATTTTTTTTTTTTTGGACGTTGTGTAGTTAGTGTGATGCCACAAAACATGATCGTTTTTTTTATGGTAATGGCGTGTAGTAACCCTTTCCGATACAAAATATAAATACGCTTAGATGATGAAGATGTGGTAAGATCGGAGATATTCGTTGTGTTTAATGACATTGGAAAACGAAGAAATTTAGACGAACGGTGGGTACCAGGACAATCCAAGAAGAATAATCCAGCGGCTAATGTCGTCCACGTGCCCCAAACAACAGTATGCAGCATAATCAAGAAGGACCTCCGTCGGAAAAAAAGAAACTGAAATCGCGTGCACACAAGTTGCTCCCTCTACATACTCGTTCAACCGTTGCATACCTCAATCAGCTGAAGAATGAAATGAGTATTCATGATATTTCACACGAAGACATTTTACTAAAGTCAAGCCGCCAGACTCAGCGCCTATGGATTTCTGTGCGCTCGAACTGTTGAAACGGGTGCTGGAAAACCGAGGTCCTCCTATACTAGATGTAGTGTAGAAAACAAGCCTGCATAGTGCCGTGCTTTTGACATGACAGCCTCACAATGAAGCCTTTTTTGAAACTGAAACTACGCTGCAGGTCTATTGTCAAGATGCACGTTTGTCAGATAGAGAATGACCGGACAAGGCGACATGGACTGTAATGATGTGGTTAGGTTCCAACCTCTATTATCCCAACTCTCCATTTGTCAAATAATTTCTAAAAATGCCGTCATTTCTTAAATTAAGGAAATTTAATATGCTTTTTTCTATTTCATCACGTCTTGCTTTCGCTTCTCAAGAAATTTTTCTTTTCACTGCAGAAACAAGCCCTTTCTTGTACTTTATTACCAAAGTTAGTAATTAGCCTCGTTCGTTTGCAGCATATAAACCCATTTATTCCAATTAAAGTCTTCTTCTTCCTAATACATTAATAAAAATGTACTTCGACGACTCTCAAAGGAAAATCTTTAATTCCATTGCTATAAAATTCCTCCTTCTTCCGATACATTAACCATATTTTTCAATATGCTAGCAACAACACTCTCGTTACACAACGCTGGTGTTTTGCTCTTAAGTTTGGTTTTAGTTTTGTTTCTAGAATGGATAAAATCCAATCCGCTTTTTCGTTAGATAATGAGAAATACAATTTATCTGGTTCTCCAAAAAAGTCCAGAATTCTTTACGTAATTATAGACGAGAAAACATGATAACATTTTTCCTGCTTAATATGGAGTTTTATGCTCTTTGTTTTCTACCTATTATACATTTGCAAATGAGTGGTAAAAATAAAATTATCTAACATTTAAAAAAAAATAAAAATCAGAAAATCAATCTCAAAGTTTAGTGTTATTAATAAAAAAACCTGAGATCTTCCAGAATTACAAACGTTCTTTTGTTGGATCTCTGAAAATGTAGAAATATATGTTCCTACGCAGTTTTATTTAAAACGTTTAATCAAATCATAAAATATGTTATTTTACAAAGAAAGGTCACAAATACAGTGGCTCAGCGGTAAGCCTGAAGGCCGATAATGCTAAAGTCCGGGTTGTTTCGATACCTTTGGTGGGCACAGCACAGATAACCCATTGTGTAGCGTGAAAAACCCAACAGTTTCTTTTTGCGCAAAACTACCCATGAGCTATATGCGTTCTATACGCTGCGGGGAATCGAACCCCAGCTTTTAGCGTTGTAAGTCCGTGAACTTACCAGTCGCCCACTGAATGAGGGACAAACTTAACAGCTTCAAATATTTTGACGTAAAAAAAATGTATATATATATATATATATATAACGATAGAAATTATTTACAACATGCAATATTCTGGTTGTTCGTTTCGAATATATTCGCGCAAAGCTACACGAGGTGGCCACACCTAATTTTGAAACGATAAATTAGAGGGAAGGCAGTTAGTCATCAGTATTTACCGCCAATTCTTGGCCTACTCTAATCTAATAGTGTGTTTTGACCTCCACTCTTATAACGCACCCACGGTCCAAACTTGTGGAGTGTGATTTTTCGACCTTGACCTACGAACTCTCGGATTTACAGTCCGTCACAGTAACTTCTAGATTAAGCTTCAATCTGCTAAACGGCCGCTAAATCAGTAAGAAGGCCGTAGAGAAGATTCAAAACTGGTAAATGAAAGGGGAAAAAAATAACTACATAACAGAGGGCAGACGTTTCAGACATTGTTTGCAAAGTATACCAACCCACTTACAGAAATTGCTGTCTTCAATGAAGTTAACAGTTGGGCATTAAGCCTAATCACACTTTTTAAGAATGGTGTTACCGATTGCGTTCTGCCTTTGAAACTACATCTTACATCATTAGTTATGCTCGGCATCGTGGCCATCATTATGCAATTATGAACTATCGACTGTCACCGCAATAAGCTTCTGCGAAAGAGACGAGACATCTTAGATCACTCATCTTAGCAAGTTTTCCACAGAACCTTTATTAAACGTGAATTAGACCACGTTTAATCTGCCCAAACGGCCATTAAAGTTGTATCTAGAGGTTCACAGATGTCAGGTGAAACTGGATCCCTGTGATTTTCGGCCATCTTGTTATGAAAACATCCACTGGTTTTCGAGATGTGGTGCGAAGCTTGGGAATGTCTATTTCCTTGTTAATGGCACCAGATGATATGTCCATTTTCAATATAATGTTTTTTTTCTTTTTTTTGGATCGGAGGATTCATTTTCGCAACCATAGCCTTCACTTTACGGATGAAGGCGTTGTTTCGTATTGGCCTGGATGGTGACTTTGGTGCACATTACTGTACTAAAAACTCAGTTGTGTGATTTTGTTTGTTTCCGCGGATTTCACTGAAGGTTCTGCATCATTTGACGTCAGAGAGGCTGGGACATATACCTCGAGCCATACGTAGTCTATGGTAGCATTGCACTGTCGCATGTTCAAAATTTGCTGAGACCTTCGCGAGAGAGAACCTATACTTACACTGGATAGAATAAGCAGCGTTGAGAATACTAATTTATTTTTCTGGGTTGAAAGATCATTTAAAACAATGGAGCGTATATATATATATATATATAATATACGCTCCATCGCTGTAAGTTTGCTTGTACACAATTGGAAATCTCTGCTCTGGCCATTACGGCTATCGAAACCCGGTTTTTAGCGTTGTAAGTCCGCAGACATTCCGCTGTGTCACTTGCATCGCTGTAGGAATGATCGTTTGACCTTCATATTTATTTTCGGTGTTTTGGACTATATGGATCGAACCAATGATTTTAGCGTTGTAAGTCCGTAAACTTATCGCTGTGCCACCGGGGGGACTTTCAGTATTTACAGAATGTTTAAAATATCACGAAGAGTCACTTATATTGTAGTTGTCTAATAACAAGAAACATGCCAGCAACATTTATAAAGTTAACTTGTAACCCTCATGCTATGCGAAGCAGAATTGTATAGCTCACAGCCTCTTAATATATGTGACTTACGACACGTGACGCAGCAGCGTGACTGGAAAAGCATAGCGGACGGCTCTACATTTATTTCTTCCAAAAGAGGACCGAAGGACGCCTGAAGAGGTTAGTGTTTTAACCATTCGCATCGTGTGTTGTGTGTCAGTCAGTCAGTCGACACTAAAATGACGTCACATAAGGGACACTTAATGTTGCAGTTTGTACTGTCGTGACGTCAGTAAAACGTGCTCATTCCATGAATCACGAGAAGAATTATACACTCTGTAGGCTACGACACAGCAGCATGACGTATAAACTTCAAAAGCAAGAAATAAAACTGTTTATTACTCTTAATTTTGGTTTTATTTACTCTAGAAACGGAACACTTTCGGGAGTACATCTAGTTATAGTTATTTAATTACACAATGCCTTACCAAGTGGGAATTTTTTTAATTCTGAATTTGGTTTTCTCGAATCGCGACGAATAAAAACGAACAAAAATAATGACAGTCCGAGATCTATCATGATTGTATTTTATCTTCCTTTCTTCTTATATCTCGAACAACGCTAAAATCAAGGGTTCGACTTCCCTCAGTGAATACAGTAGATAGCCTGATGTGGCTTTACTATAAAAAAAGAAACACACACACACACACACACTTATAACCCCCACAAAATTCGCTAACGGAACAACATCAATGATACAATAGTGTCATCTATGCGCGTGCTTTTCGTTCTCTGTCCTTCGAGTATTGTTGCTTCCAAGTTATTTAGAGAGTACAGGTAGAGAGTGCAAAATCTTTAAATGTCTAGTCTTCTTAAAGGGATAATATTAAGCTTTACTGATTAATACTGTGTTTAAATATTAATCAGTAAAGCTTAATATTATCCCTCCATATTTAAATCTGAATAAAGTTACCGGTAGTTCTTTCCAAAATATTAGGAAATGGGGTTGACTTGAACTTTCTTAGTTCACCAAATCATAGATTTTTTTTTTCACTTTTTTTTTGTTTATGACCATCCACAGCGAATTATATTGTGAATTAATTTCCATACCCTGATTGGTCGAATGACTCCCATGAAAGCACATTTCCAGAATTTCTTAATTAAATCTGTAAAAGAAAAAGTATTATCAGTCTTTAGAAACAGGTGTCGGTCATAAAAAGAATTAGCTTCATTTAAAATTGAATCTTTTCATCCAGATTTAAGTTTATCTACAATTTGAATATTATTTTGATAATTATCGAGTTAGAAATTGGGAAGACACAATAAAAAAAAGTAAGAATATTAATAAGTACTTTCGATTCATATTTTGATGACGACCATACATTAAAAAAAAAAAGAAACGATACTAAAACCAGTTACTATCAAGATATTTTTAAACACTTGTCGAAAACATTGGTAAGTTTTAAAACATCGAGGGCGCTCGACTCGTTATCTGAGGGTCGTGGGTTCGAATCCCCCATCCCACCAAACATGCTTGCCCTTTCGGCCGTGGGGACGTTATAATGTGACGGTCAATCCTACTATTCGTTGGTAAAAAAAAGTAGCCCAAAAGTTGGCGGTGAGTGGTGATGACTAGCTGCCTTCCCTCTAGTCTTTTACTGCTAAATTTGGGACGGCTAGCGCAGATAGCCCTCGTGTAGCTTTGCTTTAAAACAAACCAAACCATTTTTTCCTTAACCAACTTGCGTAAAAATACAGCAAACATGTATTTCTTAAAATTATTGAGTATACACTACTGAAATCAGTAAACCAACCATTATGCTAAGCTTAATATTCAACTTTGAATATTCTAAGGACTGTAATAGCTAGAAGAGAACGATATTTCGATCTCTGAAGAGGGGAAAATCACAGCACAGAGATAGAAATGCGCCTACCTATAGATTCTAGAACTCAATTCATAGAAGATTCAACGCCACTCTGAGCCAAGATTGGTCTAGCGGTTAGCGTGATGGGACCACGAATCCTCGGATTCACGGTTCGCTGCCAAATGCTGCAAAATCACGGTTTGCACTTTGGGGCTGTGGGTGCTCTATTAAAGTTACGATTGCATCCCATAATTTGATGAACAAGAGTTGGCGGTTGATGCTGTTGACTAGTTGCCTTTTCTTTAGTTTATTAATTCAAAATTGGGGACGACATATACATATGTAGCCCTTTTGTAGTTTTGTGCAAAAATTGTGAAACAAACAAACATCAACATCACATGAACTTGAACAAAATTTTACGTATTTCCTATTGACTTTACGTTTATGTGTGTGCTATTAAACACATAGCTACAGGACGGGCTGTCTGTTCTCTTCCTACCGCGGGTGTCGAAAACCGATTTTTTTTTAGCTTTATACGCCCTCATACTAATCGCTGAGCCACCTGTTGTAAAATAGACATCTAGATCTTTCTGTGTACTCTTATTTGGGTTGTAGCTTTTGAATATCCCTATATTACAAGAATCAAATCCCACTATTTATTGAAGAAAGAATAGCCCAAAAGTTGGCGTTGGGTATGGGTGATTAGATGCCTACCCTCTAGACTGTCAGTTCAAAAGTAGAGACAACTATATATATATATATAATTCTTGTATAACTTTGCGCTAAATTCTGAAGCAAAACCAACAACTATCCACTCTTCATAAACTATCTTTAATTAAAACAATCTGAATATTAATAATTCTTTTGAGTTTGTATTAATTGTACGGGGTTTCAGTAATATTCATATTGCATAAATTTACATACTGTTGCGTTTTAAAATAGGTGTATTGTATTTAGCTTTCCATAACTTGGCCTGATATTCTTCACTGAAGAGACAATCCTAGAAGACAAGAGATTAGAATAACAAGTTCTGGGTTACTGTATTTGTGTATGAAGAACTGTCACAATATCTAAACAAGGAACATTTGAAATTTTAGAAAAATAGTGCGTTTTGTATTCAAATATTTAGTGTAGTTAGTATATATTTGCGTTGATATGTTGTAAAACGTTAATTATATAACAATGAAAGCATGGAAATGAGGTGATGTTTAATTAAAGAAAAAAGTATAGACTCTGTGATTAGATGTTGAAACGAAAAGCATAACATAATGTTTTACATGTTATACAATATGTCAAATATTAATTTCAGAGTAATTTGTATTTTATATGCAGGGTTATTCAAAAGTCACGCCCTCTATGGGATTACACGAAAAGTTCTTTGTGTTACCAACTGACTGTCAAAAGCTAGTCCAAGTAGTCTTTCCCTGTACTACCACTTGGGGCATGGATTTTGAATAGCTTTGTATTATAACAAAGTCACTAAAGTTTCTATTCGGACTCTGAATCTTAGGGTTCACGATTCTGATCTCTTTGCTGAAAAAAAAAACAAACAAAAACAACGCGCTCCATACTTTGGAGTCATGGGTGCGCTATAACAGTGACGGTCCTATCCTAATATTCGTCATAAAAGAGTAGCATCAGATTTGACAGGATGCTTTTGATTAGCTGTTTTCCCTCTAGTCTATCAGTTTAAAATTTGGACGGCTATTCCCAGATAGTCCTAGTGTAGGTTTGCGAGTACATTTTATACAAACTAAACGTTCTTCA
Source organism: Limulus polyphemus (assembly GCF_000517525.1). Lineage (NCBI taxonomy): Eukaryota > Metazoa > Arthropoda > Merostomata > Xiphosura > Limulidae > Limulus > Limulus polyphemus. The sequence goes on along the minus strand of NW_013665804.1, from coordinate 838,704 downwards.
ATACACCCGCTTTTCATGTTGTATTTTAGTAGGCTTTATTAATACAAAAATTACTCTCAAGGGATACTTGAACAGATCAGCAAATTCTTAGCTCATGAGTTAAAAAAAGAGAGTAAATGTTCAAGAGTTCGTTAAACGTTTTAGAAAGTAAATCATGCGTTTTATTTCCTCCTACGAAGGAAATTATTCTAGTTTATGGTTAAAAGTGAAAACACTCCTTTCCTCTTCATCTTTTCACACTGCTCTACAGTTTTGCATAAAGAAAAGAAGATACTTTTTCTCTGTGGTTTTTCCGTCGGTTTTTGCTTGTTGCCGCCTTTTCATCTTTCATTTCTTCCTAAACCAAAACATTGTGTGTATGTTTATATATGTAAATGTGTGTGTGTGTATATATACATGTATATATATATATTTTTTTTGCGTCTGTCCACTCAACTTCCCCCGGATGAAGTGAGTGAAGAGTAATTTATTTCTGACCACCACGTTGTCTTGGGGTTCGAGACTCTTGTTTAACACTAAATTACTACCATGTTCTTAGCTTAGCTCTTCATCACATCTTCTGGAATTTATCCAGTATATGTTTCTACTCTTACATAATCCCGACGTTCTTCCGATTAATACTAATGTTTATTGTGAGTCTCAGGATTGGAATAATTAGAATTTATTTAGTACATTTATTAGTGCGTGATTGAAAGCTGAATAAATCTTTAATTTTCATTTATGTAAGATAAAGCTTCCACGTGTCATCTTTAAAGATTCTTATCGGGTTCCTCTAGAACTTTTATTATCTGTTTAGTTTGCAGTAACAGGAAAAAAATCATCACAAAGTAAAATCTGTACTTTTATGAATTTTATTGTTTATAGTTCATTTTTTTTTCTTTGTAAAATTTCCATCAAAGTTTACGTACGATTAATGACCTCTAGTGTAAGATTAGATGAACTTTTAACTATTCATTTAAGTAGCACATACATATGTATGAGATTGTTTTGTCTGAATTGGCAAGCGCCAAAAGTTCATGACTACACATGCATTTACAGCTTTCGCCCATTAACACTATTTCACGGGAAATTTTCTTTCAAGTTTGCAAAACTTACAGTAAGGTTACCGACACTGAAGTTGGTGTGCTTCAGTACATTAAAAGTTGTTTGCAATCTTAACTTTCCGCCAGGTGGTTCGCAGAAATAAAACCCTTCAGTACCTTTTTAGCAACACGTGACTTGATACTATAAACACTGAACTGGTGACGTAGAGAAAAAAAAAGTGATTAACTAAATTTTATCAATACTAATGTCAGAGCAATTAATTTTGTATTACCTTGATTAGCCATTTTTTTTTACTGGAGTAATACATTTTGTATTATCATGATTATTCATCCTTTTATCAGTAGCAACTCTTTTGTGTTGTTATCGTGACTATTTATCTTTTTTATCATCATTTTAGATTACCATGGCTGAGAATTGTTTAACGCTGTAACTATTCACCTTCTGTTACCTCGACAACCAAGTTCTTTGTCCAGTTAGTTATTGAATTTATGCTTGTACGTGTATTTCTCAAACACATCCATAGAACAATGTAACACATTATTATAACTCTCCAACACATATTCAGATAATTAAATCTCTACTAACAAATTAAGCTATTGCATGAAAACGGATATGTTAAGCTTACCAAGGACAGTACAGTACACATAGAGAGAGAGATATAAATAAAACTAGGGTAGAAAGTGCAATGTGGGAAGGGTAAAATGTACTTTAGTGAGGAAGATATTTGCGGAGGTAAAACTTACACAGTGGTAGAGCTACACCATATGTCATATACCTATGTGGGTCACATACATTCATATGGAAAATAATAACTGTAATTGAGATGTATCTAAAGTATTAGTTTTAAACTCGTAGAGATTATATAAACTTGTCATTATTGGTGCTATTAACAGGATTGACCTCATCATATTTAAAAAAATTTATGGAGTAAAGCTACAAATAAGTGTTGTATAACAAAACTATTTTAAAGCAATGAGCATTAATTAATTAAATACATCTACGTTTTTACTGAGAAACTTACAATAGTTTCTGTGTATGTTTCCTTTGCGACTTTATCTACGTTTTGAAGGACATTTCAAAATCTCAATCTAGTTTCCCGTTTTCTAATAATTCTATGATTATTTTGATAAGAAAACTTATATAATTAATTTCAAAAATATTACCTAAGGTCCCGGGGGGTGAGTGTGCTGATAGTTGTTTATTTTAGGTGATGTAAAGTTGACGAAAATGATAAACCATATCAGTGTACTTGACCTTATTGTACTCAACAGTGATGTTTTAAATGCGTATCTCCTGTTGGGACTGTTTCTTTACACCAATCTCGACTAGCATCTTTTTATATTGCACTTTTATTTTACGAGAAAACAAAGCGCGACACCTAGTGGACGTCATCGCATGTCCAGCCAGCGTATTGAAGCATGCAATCAGATAACAACATTAATCAAAACGTGTCTGCCCTTGATACTTCACAATGGCCACTGTCTACCCTCTGTACCCGCTAGCATAAAGTTTACAACGCCCGGTTGTTCCTACAATTGTAAGTTTTCAAAAGAGATGATCTGTCAGCGAGTTTCCTTTATCTCACTTTCTGTATACTGAATGTCTATGAACATATCAAGTCTTCACTTTATATTCTCCTATTCAGGCTAAAGTCACTAACCTCAAGAACTGTAATGATTTAAATGTCAAGAACCCATTTTATTATATCATCATTGTGATATTCTGTGAATAGACTTAACTTTTCTCTAAGTAAAAAATATATGAATTATTTCAACCGAGGCATTTTACGGAACACGCGGCTAATTAGATGCATAATTTCAAAGTAAATTCCTAACTTTCCATCAGTTAAAAAACTGCGTGTCTGTTGATTATGATTATGACCAACTTGTACACAATCTTTTAGTGTTCTTTGTTGGATACAAGTTATTCCTTTCCATGTGGCGTTTAAGTAATTTAATTCAATTTTTTTTTCTTTAGACTCTGTATAACATAAAGTTGTCATAGTATGATATTAGCCAGATTTATTTAGCTTGTGTAATATTTGTACCTGCTATGACAATATTTACAGCCAGCAATATCTCAGTTTGTTTGTTTGTTTGTAATTAAGCACAAAGCTACACAATGGGCTATTTGTGCTCTGCCCAACACGGGTATCGAAACCCGGATTCTAGCGTTGTAAGTCCGTAGACATACCGCTGTACCACTGGGGGGTGCAATCTTTCAGTTGTTTTATGTACTGTTGTCATGACATCAATTTAGTCTGACATGTTTAACACGTGTAATATTTACAGTTGCTTGTTTGAAGTTAAGCACAACGCTACACAATGGGCTATCTATGCTCGGTCCACCACGGGTATCGAAACCCGATTTCTAGCGATGCAACTCCGCAGACATGCCGTTGGCACCACTGGGGGCTTCCAGTTGTTATAGCAATATTTAATATCTGCATTATTTATTTTAATTTCTTTTTTTTATTAAAGATTGTCATGGCATAATGTAAGTTTGACTTGTTTAGGTCTTTCAGTATTTACAGTTGAAATAGCATCAGTTCTAGTGTGATATATATAAATTGTTTAATATTTACAGTTGCTAAGGGATCAGTTATAGGCTATTGCCATTTGACTTTATTTTATATGCAATTACAAAGATAATTTGATCTGAGATATTTCGCTTTCATGTTTTATTGTTTTTATTCATAATGATTTTCATTATATATGACATTAGTTGAGGTGTACTTTAGATTTATAATAAAAGAACAAACACCATGAATATATCGCGCGAAAAGCCTCCTACTATGACATTGCCACCTCTATAATTTTATGGTTTCCATACTCTCACAAACACTTGATTTAGCAACAATATAAATTGTTTCAAGTGCGAAAACGTACAATTTTATAACACGCATTTTTACTGTCGGTCTAACCGGTTTCAAGCGGTAATCTTCAAACTAATTTTCAACATTACAGAGAATGAATGTTATTGTTTACTTCTCTGCTGTAATTCAACCTATCCTATAATTGAAACAATTTACACCATCTTATACCGAAGCGAATCACGCTGCACCCTTAGAACCAATGACCCCCACACCGTACCCATCAATTATTATTTTACTATCTGCAGGAAGGTGAACATTAAGTTTGGGGGGAAAAGGTTTGCTGTCGAGTAAAATAGTTATAGGCTGAAAAAAAGTAAAATTGAAACATATTTCCCAAATATATGGGTAATATTATTAATATCACTTTTCTGCGCTCTTTTTTAGAAAATACCTACTAAGCAATATACAGAAGGAATATGATACTATTTAAAAGGGAAAATAAAAGCTATAAATTAGGGAAAACTAAGATATTAACTATAGCCAATGTTTGTAGGCTTTCAGAGAGAGAAAACGAAACAAAAGTTTTTTTTCCATTTAGGAAACATGATGCAATGCTTCTTATGCTATACATCTTCTTACTTTCTAGTAACATAATTGTCTCATTCACACAAAATGTGCATAAAGTTAACTTTCAGCTTAATCTCTTAAATTAGATATTGATTTTTTAATGCATACAGAAATAACCCGAATATGGGGGTTAACGTGCCATACTGTGAATTCGAGAGTCCAAGCTTCGCGTCCCGTTATCGTAAAAACGGGTTCTACGTTTTGTGATTGTGTGTGCATTATAAGGGTAATGGTCAAATTCTACAATTCGATTAAAGTAGCCCAAGAGTTGGCGATGGGTGCTCTTGACTAACAGACTTTCCTCTTGTCTATCAGTTCGAAATTAGAGACGGTTGGTGTGAGTTTGCGCGAATAATCAGAATTAAAATCAGTTCCTTAATTATAACAAACAGCATATCATGTCTACATTTATTTCTTTATCTGTACAAGATACATTGTACAAAATAACTAAAGATAATTGGAATTTATTATATGAAAAGTCAAATAATGCTAATCACATCCCCCATATTGTTTCTATGGAAGTCAGATATCTAATAGCATCATCTGATTTAAAGTTCAAATTATTGGTCATTCAATCTACACTTGTAAATGAGCATTTGGTAGGGATGGCTTTACACCTTGACAGTTCATGACATTTTATATACTGTAGAGTAATGTTTTCATGAAAAGTAAAAATAGTCCTGTACTGCCATTGATAGAAGCTATACTCTGAAAGAACTGTTTCTAAGGCACTTTTAGTGTCTGTATTCAATTGAAAATTGACGCGTTTTTCAAGAGAATCCAATAGACGTTTGATGGATTTGAACTCCAGTGAGTGTAAAGGCCACCTCATTTGGTCAATGTTCTCCTCTTCAAGTAATGTGTTGGCCAACTTAGCATGATGGGGTTACCGTTATAATCCATTAGGCTGAAGTCAGGGCCAATTACACAAGTATATGACAAAGATAGAGGGTCTTAGGATATGATCTCTGTAATTTATAGCATTTATGGCACCGTTAAACAGGATATAGAGGTTGGAACGTCTAACATTGCTTAATCCGGCCCCTACCGTACTATTTTCAGATTCTATCCAAATGAGTATTTGTATGTTTTCTGACTGTGGGATAAAGTGCGACTCATCTGTGGCAAAAAAATTGCTCTACAGTTATTGGTTCGCTGGATTTGTTTTTTACGTTATTGCAGGTGTTGGGTTGGTCATTTGGCATAAAAGGCTGCTCTTCTCACTATATGCTGACACGGCGTCCATTTGTGGCTGCATACATCTGATCCAGTCTCGGAGTAGGTATATTATGATTGCGGTGAGCCACAATTGACTGATAGTGGTTGGTGTCTAATTTGTCCAGTGGTTCCAGTAACATGGGTTTGGAAGCAGTTCCATTCACCTTCTGCTAACTACATTTTGCAGTCAATTCTCAACAGCCTGAAATTTAGTCATGGGTCATGAACAGTGTGGATCATTTAAACTCTGCTATTCCCTTCAAGCTGAGTAGTAGATAAGATTTTGTGAGACCATTATATGTATATAGCACATGCTGAATGATCAATCATTCATATTTCAGATCACATGACTGATCATAAAATGGCATAACATTACAATGAGATGATGGTTGATATAATCTAATTACAACAGTTTTGTCTTATTATAGTTATAATGTTACAAGTGTTATCCATTTATTTGTTCTTTGTTTTGTTTTTACAGTGTGCTTGTTATATCCTGCCTTTGTTTGGTTTTCGATTTTCAGCATATCATATACGTTTTACATAGGTAGATGTTAATTCCACGTTGGGCTGGGTGTTTTTGCTAACATAGGGCATAATATATATATACCACCTTAAGTAGTAATTGTTCTTTGAAAATATACTATACATTCTTTCTTAATATCAAATTACACGAGGACTTAATTATTGATATTTCATCAATTTTTGAACAGACATTCCTTTGAAACTAACCTCTGTGACCTTTTTGTTATTCGATATCAGAAGCTTGTTATTATATAGGTATCTATTACTGGTTTCTGGTGGGGGTGGGGTGCTATGGTCACACCACTTAACGTCATCTAGTGGATGATTTTAAAATTAACTAAAGCTTTCAAAAGTTGTTCCTCCTTATTTTTCAAACTTGTTATTAAGCCACTTGTTATCGGTTATCAACAACACGGTGTATATGTAAAAATTATTACCTGATTATCATAAAACACAAAATATGATAATATATACTTACGCATATATAGAAAAGCAAAATGTCTTCTGTCTAGGTAATTTTCACTATGATCTTCCAACGAGCTTAAAACTACCTTAACTACTATTATCATAGAATTAGTAACTGTGCGTAAGGTTTTCAACAATTTTTTATTTTAAGTGAAATAAACGTTGTATCAGTTGCATTTAAATTAAATTATAAAAATTTAACCCTAAATGAGTCTAAAGAGTTTGATACCATAATTACATAAGTCTGAGAGACGATAAAAGTAAAGATTTTTGTTGTAGTTATTTCCATGACGACTTTCATGAGGCGTGAGGACTTTCATGGGATGTTTATCATAAAACACAAAATATGATAATATATACTTACGCATATATAGAAAAGCAAAATGTCTTCTGTCTAGGTAATTTTCACTATGATCTTCCAACGAGCTTAAAACTACCTTAACTACTATTATCATAAAATTAGTAACTGTGCGTAAGGTTTTCAACAATTTTTTATTTTAAGTGAAATAAACGTTGTATCAGTTGCATTTAAATTAAATTATAAAAATTTAACCCTAAATGAGTCTAAAGAGTTTGATACCATAATTACATAAGTCTGAGAGACGATAAAAGTAAAGATTTTTGTTGTAGTTATTTCCATGACGACTTTCATGAGGCGTGAGGACTTTCATGGGATGTTTCCTTATCAAGATTGATTAAAATTATTTGATAAGCTTAGAATCTTCGTTCATAAGGTATGCTATCAACCTGATTCGGTAACTCAAGTTAATTGTTTCAAATAGAAATTCACAGTTTGATAAACAGTAAAACATTCACCTTTAGTACATTCATAGTTATCACCGTGAACAAATGCGATACTCATTTGTTGAGATAAAAAATATACTTATATGTTTAATTAATATTTATATTTGGTAATATTTTAGTTCATTCTGTAAATGCCATTGTATAGTTAGTTGACACTACATAATATGTTGAATAAAGTCTACAAATTGTCATTTGCAAGGAATTCTTTGCGTTCAATAAAGGAAAATTTACAGCAGACCTTTGAATTCCAGAGTACACATTATTCACAAGAGGTGTCATGAAGGTTAGTTGTTCCGTAGGTAACTCCAAGTATAACGTGTCAGTTGTAGAAGATAAATACTGTCTGTTTCCTCTTACCTTAGAAAAACACCACCAGGATAACTCGACGAAACTGACTCTTAGAAGATCTTCACAATCAAAAGTGAACATGATTTGTGATCCGGTGTTGCAAAAAAGGTTAAACTTTAACATATAAAGTATTATTCACTACCAAACCTTTCTTAACAAGGAGATTACATGGAAGTTTCACGTTCCTAGTAGCGCCTGATTTATTTTACTGGTTCAACGTATCTAAGTTCAAAACGATATCAGTATTTTACCAGATTATTATTCTTGCACGGCGTTCGAGCAGAAGTTCTTTATCAGGCAACTGAGGGTTCAAAGTGATAGTTTGATGTATGAAATTATTAATTTAACTATAGTGTGCAAACACTGTTTATTTACAAGAGCATAAATGACCCAAATTCAAATTATTTTTGCTTTTGCCACCAAAGAGTACCTAATTATTAAATACATTTAAACTTCCGGATTTCTCTTTAACTGTCATTCTACAAAGGCATCTGCCGAAGGACATCTACCCAAAACACTGTGAAATCGAAATAATGCATCTTTGTAGTTTAATTCTGTATATTTTACTTGGAAAATTCTGCAGTAATTTTCTCATGTCGTTGGTTTGACGTAATATGAAGTAATAATCAGCTTTTGTTTTTAGAATGCCCACGTAAAGTTACACCAGGACTAATTGCTTACAGCTTCTCCTACTTTCGAGCTGGCCAGACGTAGTCTATTGGTAAGCGTGTTCAGAATATGAATCCGAGAATTTATGGTTTACGGCCCGTTGCCGCAAAAACGTGCTCCGCCCGTTGGATCCGAAGGAATGCTATGAGAGTGTCGGTCAAATCCCACTATTCTGTCAGTAGCAAATAAGTTGGCGATGGGTGCTGTCTGCTAACTGCTCTTTCCCTATTATATCACTTCTAAAGTAAGAACGGTTAGCGCAGATATACTTTTATGTAGCTTTGTGATAAATTCTAAACAAGCAAACGTTTTTTAAACTGATAGACTACAAGGAAGGCGACTATTCAACAGCTTTTGTTTTTTCTTTGTTCGATTGTTTGTAGTTAAGCGCAAAGCTACACAATGGGTAATCTGTGCTCTGCCCACCATGGGTATCGAAACCCGGATTCTAGCGTTGTAAGTTCGCAAACATACCGCTGTGCCACTAGGGGCTAGTTAACAGCATTCAACCCTTGTACTACTTTTATCTTATTGTTTGTCTTATTATATGTCACAATATTTACCATCACCATTGCTAATGAATCTAAATTGCAACAACGTTAAAAGTAATTAAGGATAATGTGAAATTACAACAACCATAATCATCTTCAAGATGTTCTGAAGCATTTAGCCTGTAAACACTTTAATAGAAATAACATTTTGGTCAATAGTTTAGAATCTTATGAACCCATTGCCATATATTATGCAAGAGTGTGTGATCATGACACCTCCAGATTTAGATGTAAATTTGCGATTGGGTGACACTATAAATACCTTTCTGTAAAGTTCCTTGCAGATTTGCCAGGGTGGTTGCCATGCTGGATGTAATGGAATGGAAAAATTGCACCACCCTTTTACAGCAAGCCTTGGCTCCCTAGGTATATAGTGCACACACGGACCCAAAGTGCGCATCGAGTTTTCTGAGACAACGGAACGTGAATCAGAAACTCTCGGATTGACAATCTAGGCATCTAACAACAACGAATAAAGTTTATAGCTTTTTTATATATCTTATGACGTTTTTAGACTCAGATCACCAATCCCAGATATGTTAGTTGTAAACTCTTAATTAATTGTGTTGTGATTCGGATATTTACTTTTCAAAAGCTCAGCAGCTTCTGTTCAAAACAAGTAGACAACTAAGAACTTGAGGTTCAGTGGGAAATGGAAAACTTTAGTACGTGAGAGGAATACAAACATCCTCGGCTCACACAGACGAAGTGCTTATTAACCGTCATTTGCGTTGTTGAAAAACACGCTATAAAATTGTTTTATCCAACACGTTGGGAATAAGAACGATTCTAGGCACCAACAACGAGTTTTCCGGCACGTTGTCACGAGGCGGTATCGTTTGGTGACGTCAGTTTTGGGAGGAAATTTAAGATCAGATAAAAAAAAGTAATTTTCAAGAATTATATTTGAGATATAGAAAGATAAGCTGTAAATTACAGAGGGCAAGAGACTTTAACAATGATATTAGTTAAGACCTTTCAGCTACCTGGTTAATTAGATAAGTTGCATTACAAGATACTGTTGGATAAACAGTATAAAAATCGTACATAAAACATTAATCAGATCCAAGATGAAGTATCACTATATTTTGATTTCATGGTCGTTAAAGAGAACAAATAAGTATAGAAAACAACGCCTTCGAGCTGCCCAGAAATCAAACTTTGGATTGTTGAATTATATCTGTGCTAGTTTCTATTATCGTATAATAATATTCTGGTCATTTTAGAGATTTTTAAACACGAAACCTCGTACACTTAGAATGTATAAAGATACTTCGTACTTCAAAATAAAGATTCGTTAAATATATTCTAATTGCTTATTGTTAAATTAAACTCTGGTCAAGCACGTTTTAAATTATAATTATCGAAATATGAATTCCTTAAGTATGTTCTAAATTTTTTATCACCAAAATAAAGAATTGTTAACAATTTTTTCATATGTTATTGAAATTAGTTTTATTTTCAAAATATAGACTCTTCGAATATGTTTTAGTAACGGTAGATAAATTATTTAATATTATGAAAAATATTTGTTTCAAGCGCAAAACCGTAGAACGGGCTCTTTGCGCTGTAACTACTATAGGAATTGAACCCCGAATTGTAGCTTTACACGTCCTCAAGTTTAGCATTACGTCACAAGAAGATATTTATCAAAATTGTTTGTTTGTTTTTTAAAGTTCAGCACAAACCTACACAATGGGCTATCTGTGCTCTGCCCACCACGGGTATCAAAACCCGGTTTCTAGCAGACATACCGCTGCGCCACTGGGGGCATTTATCAAAATATAGACTTATTAACTACGTTATAAAGTGCCTTGGATTAATTATTTTTATTACTTCCAACCAACAGCACGACCAACATAACTGTTCAACCACTGCATTATAATTTTATCACCCATTTTATTAATGTACAAAATTCATGGAGATTATTACACCATGAATAAAAAACTTTTTTCCGCACACAAATAGACTGTTTTGAAATTTAGTAAAATGTATATTGTTGCAAATAGTTTGATACGAAATTGTACATAAGTATGTTTTATTTTAAATGGTGTGTGCAGTAAATACACGGATTTTCTTGAAAGCAGGCTGCAGCTGAAAAAATAGTCATTCGTGCGTAGGAAATGTCATCCTCCTTGAATCATTAGCAGTCAGTGCTGCCGCCTATGTTATTTATTGGACTCACCATAAATTCAGTAAATCGCAATTATTTTTTAAGCCTATTTGGATTTTAATTTAGCTCAAGGTTAAGTAACTTGGTGTTTTTATCACCACTGTTTCATATGCCTCGCTTTTTTTCTATAGTTATGATTAAGAAATTTGAATTATATTTCTATTTGTACTAGAAAGTTAATGTAAACTTATTGCTTATCTCTTTCACACATACCTCAGCTGGCGACATCGTGAAATATAATAAACAGGAACGACCATAAGTTGAGTAGACAGTATTGACACGTGGAAGTTCGGAAACCTACAAAATAAAAAATATCAGAATCCTCTCTACTCGTTGCGTATCATGTATCATTACACCCTTTTCTCTTCACTTAATCTTTGGGCCATCTTAATAACTACTTTTACCGCCAGATGGCTATAATTTGCGAGTAGAGAAACCACATATCGAATAATTGTGGGAACGGACATAGATAGTCCAACGCTACTGAAACATAAATGGGTTTGTTGGACAGTTGAAATTAAATGTATCTTGTTTAATCATCAACAATTATGACGTCATTAAAAGGTTGTCTTATTGCTGTCCTATAAAATAACGAAATGTAAACCTGTGTTAAAGTGACTTATAACTGCATAAATACAATAGCCCGAATTAATGGAGCCTTTATGCCACAACTATAATTTCTTTCCTATGTTTTACTTTGATATCTTCAACGGTGACAGTAATTAGTGAAATACAATTCCCTGTTTACCACCAAACAACGTTATACACTTGCATGGCTGACTAACCAAGAATTGCCGAAGGGATGAATCATTCAGCCGTAACAGTGTGCGTAAGAAATCTAAGGTGTAGCCTCCTCTTCTTGTAACTTTTTCAGTTTGCTCTTCATCTTCTGTATGAAAAAATAGGTAGATGCATTATATGAAATTAATTAATATTCGAAACATATTTATAATCGAATAAAAGAACGTGTAATCATTCTCAGCTCTGTACGGAGTTAAAAGTTACCCTGTCAAAAACTTACAATCTTCAATTAACGTAATAATCATGAATAAGTAAACAGAATATCAACATAAGGGAGTTATTTATAACAAAAAGAGCTCGTTTTCCACTACAAACGTTTGAACAAAAAATAGATAAGGAAAACAGAGAATAAAACTGTGTTTTTAATATGTTTCCTAAACTTCATGGCCATATGAGGATAAACCCTTAGGATATTTTCGTATACGGGTATTAAAAACAACAACAACAACGAAATCTAGTTTTTTATTCGTCCAATGTCACCCATCGCTGTTTGATGTTACAAAAAGTACAGAAAAGTTTACATTTGGTTTTCGTGGCCCGATACATGCTAAGCTATGTTAAGTGTAAAGGGTTTTTCGTTCACTTTCTGAAAGATGAATAAAAAATAATATTTGTTAAAGAAAAACATGACAGTAAGCTAGTGTAGGATGGAAAATATTAAATTAAGCTAGTGTAAGATGGAAGAGGGCCTGACATGGCCTGGTGGTTGGGGCACTCGGCTTGCAAAGTGAGGGTCGTGAGTTCGAAACCCCGTCACCGAACATGTTCGTCATATATGGTTGCCGGCTAGACCAGCCACCTGGGTGTAAAACGTCCTGGCTTATAAAAGTACCGGACGACTCAACACTAGTTGAGATTAAGGTCGTAAAGGGGGAAAAAAGTGTAGGATGGAAGAGATTAATACATAATATAAAACTAGTGTGGGTGAAAAAAAACACACCAATATATAACACTAAGATAGTGTACGTTGAAATATATTAATACTTAATGTTAAGCTAGTGTAGGTTGAAAAAATTAATGTATAATATAAACATAGTGTAGGTTGGAAAATATTAGTGGATAATACAAAGCTGGTGTAGGTTGGAAAAAAATTAATGGATAATATAAAGCTAGTGTAGGTTGGAGAAGATTAATGGATAATATAAAGCTAGTGTAGGTTGGAAAAAAATAATGTATAATATAAACCTAGTGTAGGTTGGAAAATATTAGTGGATAATATAAAGCTAGTGTAGGTTGGAAAAAATTAATGGATAATATAAAGCTAGTGTAGGTTGGAAAAGATTAATGGATAATATAAAGCTAGTGTAGGTTGGAAAAGATTAATGGATAATATAAAGCTTGAGGAAAAGATTAGTACATAATATCTAGTGTAAGTTGGAAGAGATTAATATATAATATGAAGCTAGTGTAGATTGGACTACGTCAATATATAATATGAAGCTAGTGTAGATTGGACTACGTCAATATATAATATAAAGCTAGTGTAGATTGGACTACGTCAATATATAATATTAAGCTAGTGTAAGTTGGAAGAGATTAATATATAGTATAAAGCTAGTGTAGATTGGACTACGTCAATATATAATATAAAGCTAGTGTAGATTGTACTACGTCAATATATAATATTAAGCTAGTGTAGATTGGACTACGTCAATATATAATATTAAGCTAGTGTAGATTGTACTACGTCAATATATAATATTAAGCTAGTGTAGATTGGACTACGTCAATATATAATATAAAGCTAGTGTAGATTGGACTACGTCAATATATAATATTAAGCTAGCGTAGAGTGGAAGAGTTAATATCTATTATTCCACTAGTGTAGGATGGAAGAGAATAACGTATAACATTAAGCTAGCATATGGTGGAAGAGGTTAATACACATTATTCATCTACTATAGGTGAAAGACATTAACACGTAATATTTAACCAGCTTATGGAGTTGTAAAAGTTAATGTATGATATGAGGCTATTGTACAATTGAAGAAGTTATCATAAAATTACAAACTAGCGTAGACAGTGGGAAAGTTAATATATAATATTATGCTAATCTAGAGTGGAAAAGGCTAGTATATGATAAGAAGCTTTGGATGGAAATATAAATATGTATTATCAAACTAGCGTAGGTGGAGGATGTGTTATTGCATTATATTAAATTAATGTAAGGTGTACGACGTATTTTTTCATTATAATATTGTAGGTTGGAGGAAGTAAGTGCGACTACATGAAATCAAACTAGCGTAGGTGGAGGATGTGTTATTGCATTATATTAAATTAATGTAAGGTGTACGACGTATTTTTTCATTATAATATTGTAGGTTGGAGGAAGTAAGTGCGACTACATGAAATCAAACTAGCGTAGGTGGAGGATGTGTTATTGCATTATATTAAATTAATGTAAGGTGTACGACGTATTTTTTCATTATAATATTGTAGGTTG
>NW_013665804.1:821413-823443 GCF_000517525.1 Limulus polyphemus | reverse complement strand
TGTATAGCTGCATAACGTTACATGAGTATACACTCCTACTTGGTTATGGAGAATATCCTACTTTGTTATGGGGAATATGTTATGCAGCTATACAGTATTGTTCTGCTGCACTCGATATAGTGTATACTCATGTAACACATCGAGTGCAGCAGAACAATACACTACATGAAATCAAACTAGCGTAAAATGGATGACGTGTTACTCAAGGACATCAAGTTATTGTAGGATGGAGAAAGTGTTGCTACTTGAAATCAAGTTAGCATAAAGTCGATCATATGTTACTACATGATATCAAGCTTGTGTAGGATGGATGACGTGTAACATCATATCAGTATTGTTTAGTACGGATAATGTGTTACTTACTACCCGCTATCAATCAAGACTGTTCTAATGAATATAATATATCTGTTTTCTTTTTTATATTTTATGTGTAATATCCTTCAGAAGACTACTGACAGAATTAAATGAATTGTATTACTGCCAAAACTAAGTGCTGTTTTTTTAAATTTCTGTTGGCTTAGATACTTTTCTAAAGCCGTTCAGTTACATCACCTCTTATCTGCAGAGCTCGAGCAGTTTTGTAATTTTTCAATACTTACCAACGGGTTTGAACAACATTTTACTTCATTTGAAGCTGTTTTTAATGCATAATATAAAATGGTCAACGGATTAAACGAAGCGTGATTAAGCTAGCCAGAGTACGAGTAAATAGCTTTTTTTGCCGATGACTTTGACCTGGATAGCAACACAGTGGTTGAATAAAGAGGCGGTCATAGTCACGAGCATCATATTTTTTCGTGCCCCATGGACCGTACACGAGCCACAGACACGCGAATCTATACTGTCTCCAATATGGCAGGTTAAGTTTGATGCTATATCTCAACTCGTTTATCAGTATAATTTGAGTTTGTTTACTTTTTCGCCTATTGTTATTGAGGTCAAGGTGAACGTTAAAGAGTTTTCATGTTATGACGAACATACGTTACGCGTGTATATGTTTCAAGCAATGGTCATCTGACAGTTACCTACTTGACTTTCTGTTCACAATTTCAGAAACCAAACATATTCGAACTTTCACTCATAAATAGTTTTTACCACGCATCATCTATATTTATAAGGATTTTTTATTTCAATTCTATTAAAAGCTTCCAGTTTTATCTGAGGTTAAAATCTTTTAAATAACATATTTCTTGTGAATAATTTTAATAAAAGTTAAAAGATGTTTTATGTTGATGATTTCAAAATTTAAGCTTAAAAGCGTATATTGCTTTTATATAAATTTTCTTTCTCTTTACAAACCTTTTTGTGATATTTCTTCAGACCTTTTCAGCCAGCAAAAAAAAACAAATAGCTATGCAGGTTATTCCTTATAACAATTTCGTTTTATCTTAAAAATCACATTTCCTTCGTTATTTGTAAACTTTAGACTAGTTCCAAATGAACATTAATATATTTTTGTTTGCTATACAAACGTTTTGGAATATAATTTTAATGTGTTTCCCATTTCGGAAAACGCTTTTCTGTCTACACCTACACAGGCCTATTCTATCTACAGCCGACACACTACATTACCATATAGTCTGCTAGAGTTTGTTACATTGCCATAGAGTCTTGCGCTGCTACAGTCAATATGTTGCATGACGATACAGCCTTACTTTGTTACGATGAATATGTTGCGCTACTACATAGTCCAGTTCTGCTACACTTATACTGTACATTTATGTAACATATTTACTTTGTTATACCACTATACAAACACTTACTTCACCCTACGATAACTTGATGTCATTAAGTAACACAGCATCCACCTTACGCTAGTTTGATTTCATGTAGTCACACTTACTTCACCCTACGATAACTTGATGTCATTAAGTAACACAGCATCCACCTTACGCTAGTTTGATTTCATGTAGTCACACTTACTTCACCATACAATACTTGATGTCCTTGAGTAACACATCATCCATTTTACGTAGTTTGATTTCATGTAGTAACACTTACTTCACCCTACGATAACTTGATGTCATTAA
>NW_013665804.1:800835-820680 GCF_000517525.1 Limulus polyphemus | reverse complement strand
TAGAGTCTTGCGCTGCTACAGTCAATATGTTGCATGACGATACAGCCTTACTTTGTTACGGTGAATATGTTGCGCTACTACATAGTCTAGTTCTGCTACACTTATACTGTACATTTATGTAACATATTTACTTTGTTATACCACTATACAGTATTGTTCTGCTGCACTCGATGTGTTACATGAGTATACACTCCTACTTTGTTATGGGGAATATGCTATGCAGCTATACAGTATTCTTTGAACTTCTACTAGATGATTTATTAATTAAAAAATAATAACAATTTGTTGCTATGTGCTTAGATATATCAAATCAAATACATTTCTTGTTCCACGTTAATGAATAGCATGAACAAAACATTCAAATTTTAAAAAGTGTAATTGCATTCATTATCACAACCGGTTTTCGCATTAAACCACACAGGCTGTAATAAATAAAGGTTGACAAGCAATTTAAATTCAAAACTGCTGAGTAATATGTTATTATCGTCGACTTTTGTTCCATGAAAAGAAAACGAGTTCGTAAAACATACACGAGGTATGTTGCAAATACTCTCTCTCCTCGTGGTTCTTCAGTTCATGTGAAGCTCATCATGATGGAGTTTTTTTCCACTTACGGTTTCGTAATTGTTAATCTATCAAATAACAAATTCAGTTTATTCCATTAATAAAAAATTTCTAAAGCAACATAATCACAACAATCATTAAGAGTTGTGATTGCAGGCTTTTAAAACAAACATTCTTATTGCTGTGTGTTGCTAGAAGAAACGGATAACAGCTCTCTCGAGATAAGATCAAACGTGAGTTGACCACCGAAATGGGCAAGGATCACAGAGCTAGTAAGCAGCTACATAGTCATAAAAAACACAAGGGTACTTAATTATGTCAACGTTGTCTTGTACATAGTCATAGAAAACACAAGGGCACATAATTATTTCAACGTTGTCTTGTACATAGTCATAGAAAACACAAGGGTACATAATTATGTCAACGTTGTCTTGTACATAGTCATAGAAAACACAAGGGCACATAATTATTTCAACGTTGTCTTGTACATAGTCATAGAAAACACAAGGGCACATAATTATTTCAACGTTGTCTTGTACATAGTCAAAGAAAACACAAGGGCACATAATTATATCAACGTTGTCTTGTACATAGTCATAGAAAACACAAGGGCACACAATTATTTCAACGTTGTCTTGTACATAGTCATAGAAAACACAAGGGCACATAATTATTTCAACGTTGTCTTGTACATAGTCATAGAAAACACAAGGGCACATAATTATTTCAACGTTGTCTTGTACATAGCCATAGAAAACACAAGGGCACATAATTATTTCAACGTTGTCTTGAACATAGTCATAGAAAACACAAGAGCACATAATTATTTCAACGTTGTCTTGTCCCAGTACGTAACGTAGCAAGACTGAGGTAATTGGATAATTCAGAACATTGTAATGTTTATTTGTTGCTTGATTTAATTTAATCAGACAATTAACAAATATTGATTGTAATGGTTTGCAGATTATGAGTTGAATAAAGTTACTAGATAACTAAATATAGCGAACGCAATCATCTAAGATAGTCCTACAGGAATGCTATAAGTATTTCATAGAGTGCGTGCGCTCTTTGTGCAAAGTAATGCACTAAAAATTTACAACTTACCCCTTATATGTAATAGATCGTTTGAAAATGAAAATAAAATGTACCACACATGTCTGAATACTTCTCTTATAAAGCTAAAATCCGGGGTTCTACTACTCCGAGTGGATATAGCACTGATACTCCATTGTGTGGCTTTGCACTAAAGCAAACAAAACAATATTTCTTTATGCATTGCGATGTTTCAAAATTTGCAAATAAACCCTAACGCGTAATATGCTATGTGAAAAATTATCAAGAATGATCACAAACGTGTAAGTTCCAACCCTCTTTCGCTAGTCGTCAGTTTCTTAAAAAAAAAAAAACGTTAATATTTACTCGTTTCCCCTTGAGTTTGTTTGTTTGTAATTAAGCACAAAGCTACACAATGGACTATCTGTGCTCTGCCCCCACGGGTATCAAAACCCGGATTCATGCGTTGTAAGTCCGCAGACATACCGCTGTGCCACTGGGGGCTTCCCCTTGAGTAAAGCTCGATATTTGTCTGGTATGAGTAACTCATTATGAAAAACTACATTTCCGGAGGGATATATGAGTACAAAAGAATGTATTTTGGTGTTTTTACCACATCTAAACACCTAATGAAGAATATAAACATCGAACAAAGTCAGAATTATATTTATTTTCCTTTAACAAAAATGTATCTTCCCGCTGACGGGAAAAGGTTTGATATATTTCTCAGAACACAGAACATAATATGACCTGGAAATCACATTTCATCCCAATTACTCTTCAGCTTTTGTCTATTAACGTTTATATCAAATTCTATGGTGATCCTTATTGATTAATGTTTGTTCTAAAGCCCTTAGACGAAGTTATGTCATCATAATAACTCTTTAGCAACTGTATGTGAAATATCTCAAATATCTCCTGATAGAACTAGTTTGATTATATATATATAACAAGATATATTTGTGTTTTGTGAACAAGGACTTTAAATATTTCTCATATTATTAATAGGAGTGGTGTTATATCATTTGCTGAGAACATTTTCTAGTATGATTATAATTACGATATAATCTTTAAAGGATTTCATGAGCTTAATTACATTGTTCAACGGTGGCATTTGTATGATTTTGATTTGTGGTGCAGAAGAGAGGCAAAGAGTTAATTTGTGGGGCAGAAAAAATTAACACTTTCATACCAGTGGGAGTAACAGTGTAGAGAGAATTTAAAAAACTTGAAAGACTAAATCAGATTATATCAGATGGAGTGCAGAGCTCTTCAATGGGGTTCCTCCGCCCTACGCTACCCTGGTGGATACGCTGATTATCATGTTGTTACAAACTCCACATTCTCAATTCTCTCATCAGCCTACAGACCATTCCCAGGCATCAACTCGACATTGTCTAAGTAATCATTTTAATAAACCCATAATAGGCTCGGTATGTCACGAACAGGTGAATGTTCTATGACGCCACAAGACAAAGGATGCTGGTTATCTTTCTTTCTTTCTTTCTTTTTTTTGTAGCTAAGAAAAGATATCAGTTTAGTTCTTTTGGTTTTATGATTTGAGGTTCTAACACAATAATACTTTTCCAGGTTGTTGCTGTATATATGTTTCTGTAATAATGTATAAATGAAAGAGCAGGTTTCAAATCACCAGAGAAAATTTCTTGTATATTTAACTCAATATTCAACAGAAAAAAAGAAAATCATCATATTACCATGGCAACCTAATAAAACGTAGAAATTTAACTCCAGCTATCGAGATTTTCTAAGAGTTTCTCTAACTGTGAAAGTAATAAGACTTTGCCAGTGTACTCTTCCCCCAGAATCTGGGTTTGAGGATATAAATATAATCATGGCTACTCCAAGATAGTAATTAAAGATTGTTTGTTTCTTTTAAGATGCTTAAGTCAGTAGATCACGTGAAATTGGTAGGTCCTTCACCAGCTGGCAGGAACCCTGAGATTATGAGAACAACAATAAATCCGAGTAAACGCATGCTCTAATTTAATTGTGAATGCTGATATTCATGACGGGTGTGGAGCAAGTGGAGATAATTCACAAAATCTTGTTGATGCTGTAAAATGATTAATCTAGTTTAATTCCTTAAGCTAGTTGTAAGATTCTATGGTTGATTCATAAAATATACTAAAGAAAATGTACAAACTCATTAGCATAAGTAATCTCGATTTTGTCATTGTTTCAGTTCATATGGTAGGTGTTCGGTTTCTGGAAGACGAGATTCCTTCGCACTAGAGCTTATGGTTTAGTAAGGGTGTATAACGTCTCCTGAGAACCTGAGGTTTAAACACATTATTATCTACAAAGTTTAGGCAATCACAAGTACTAAAACTAAATCACTATATCAGGCACACACACACATATAAATCTTTTGAAATGTAATTGTGAAAAAAGACATTGTTATGTCTTTGACGCTACATAAACATTTTGGCTGAACAGACAATGGTTCGTGATCTTGAGTTTTGTCAAACGTTGTCACTAGTGAATCTAGTTTGTGTTGGTCACATTGCCCTTGTTTAACAACACCCAACTCTGAGGTAGTGCAAACCTTATTCTCTCAGTTGAAAGGCGTGCTCCTACAAACTGGAATGAAGCTTTGCGACAGAGTAGAAAATAACCATCTAGTATCCGGAAAGAATTACGTAAGTTGATCAACCAAGCTCTTGTGATTGTAGTATATATTTATATATTTCACTGTCTAGATGTCAAAAGCTGCGAAATTCAAACAAAATGAGAAAAAAAATGTGTAACTCCAAACTGTTATACTGTCCATATGTTAGTAATATTACAAATTTCTATATTTATGAAGTGAAATTAAATAATTTTATTGGCAAAAATGTGTACATAAATAAATATCGAAAACACAAAAAACATATACAATTACAAGTTCAGAAACGTGGAAATATCTTTGATACGTGACCTGGTGGAAGCAGCTAAAAGAAATAAAATAAAACAAATCAAAATCAATCAGTTTATCAGCCTGCCAAACTAATCACCATTCATAGCTACAGGTGTCAACCCGTATTCAACATATCATAAAATATACGTATCTTTATGTTCTTGTTATTCTCATCTTATTAAAAAGTCATGATGCGGCCTTTCTTATTCAAATTCTGCTTTCGGCTCTTACTGAAATAACTTTTTGTCATATCAGTTATACATTCGGTTTCTACTGAAATCATTTCCGGTAAAACCAGTTACAAGAGCAAATTTTCGAGGAAATTTCTCCGAGGAATAAAAATTGATTTTCACTTATACAATCCACAAGAACTTGAAAGGAAACAACTGAGATTATTTCATTTTTTAGACTATTTTAAGGAAATTATAGCAGAAGAAGAAAATTAATTGGACGTTATGCCAACAAGAAATTGAAAATTTTGGCCATTGGTTACGGAAGGAAGTGACTTTGAAACTGTCAAGCTGCCACATATGTATATGTTTTGTCATCTGCAGATTCTGCTTAGTACATGATAAGCACATTTCTTTCTTACGGGATTTGATGGGTTCAGAAATCTAGAAGGTGCCTCTTTTTTTTCTAGACGTTGAGAGTTCATTGGACAATAAAGAACGTATGAACTGTTTGGTTAATTGTATTATGTGTATAATTTTCATGTCAGTGAAGAAAAAAAGTCAGTTCTTGTGTATTTCTAGACTACATCAAGACCACAAACATAATAATATATTAAAAATGTATGCCTACAAACAACCAAATTTATAATAAAATTAATTTTCTCTCCAATCCTAATCTTTTAAATGAGAAAGTAAGATAAAATACAATAAGAAAACTGATATTTTTCAACACTTCTTTCATAATTAGATTCAGACTCAATATAGCTGGGCTCTTTTCTCTAACAGGAAACTCCACAGAAAGTCTTCAGGCTTACGACGCTCAAAATCGGGTTTCGATATCCGTGGTGGGGATGGCAAAGATAGCCGATTGTGTAACTTTGCGCTTAACAACAACCAAACCAATCTAACAGGAAACCAGTAGCAGGACTTTTAAGAAACATGCATATGAATATAGACTTTATACATTTTCTGATTCTGGTGAATCAGCGATAAGCTCACGAACTTACAACGCTAAAACTCGGGGTTCGATTCTCCATAGTGGACAGAGCTCAAAAAGGCCGTAGTGTAGCTTTGCGCTAAAAAACAAACAAACAAAAATGATGCACTTTGTTAGAATGATGGGCCGGGCGTGATCTAGTGGTTAGGTTGTTCACACTGTCAATCCGAATGTTCGTGGTTCGTGTCTCGTTGCCGCACAAATATGTTTCATACATTAGACCCTTATGGAGGTTTGCATTAAAAAACCAATTCAGAATGAATTTAACCAATAATGTATTTTTAAAAGCAATCTAACCACTTATATATTTAAATTCATGGAAACTAACTTGTTATAATACCTTGAGGGGGGGGGGGCTCGTTTTCTCCATAAAACAAATGTTTGACTTTGTATTTAATACAAACAAAATATTTTTAAAACGTACATCAAAGAATGATGATTAAATAAAAACATTGAAGCCTCAATCTGTTCCAGTTGTCTTAATAGGGAGGGTTAATCGCACTTTGTAAGAATGCTTTGTATGCAGATGAAGAATCCTATGGAATGCCATCACGATTAAACTTCTAACTGAAGATATTGTCACAGCCTTCCAGACGAAAGACATTTGCATAAGGAGACTATTAAAGGAAGAAGAGAGCCTTCAGCCAGCTCTAGGAGCGGATAAATTCGCCCAGCAGAGTGGTTAGAATAGCAACGATCTCTGAAACCATACTCCAGGTCAATGATGAGCAACATTATTCACCTTCTGACCGATCCCCCACCAACCCCACAGAAACCATTGCGATGAACCTAGACATATTTCATGATACTGCAAACAGAACAATAAGCAGGAATTTTAGGTTGACGAAGCCTCTCAGCCCAAAAGCTCGCAACCTACCACTTATACACTGATATCAACGACTGTTTTCATGACAAAACTGGCCGAAGAAATTAAAAACACAACAAACCCATTCGACTCCATACTTGTCAAGTCCATTGGAGCTACTTTGAAGTCTGCATTTAATTGACTTAAAAGTGATCTTGGAAGCCAGCGACTACGTACATCAGAAGTTCTGCGTAAAGTTTGTCAGGATGTATGATCTAATGTTATCATCGTCGTCGTTCGCAGAAACTTGTCATAGCGAAAACTGCGATGTTCGGCAATAGTGAGTAATTATAACTATCAGACTGAACACAATTACATTGTCATAAGGGAAACACGGGACATGGAACATTGTTCTCATAAAATATGATTAGTCCTCAGTGAAGTGGGACAGAACCATATAAGAATTCAAAATTAGTTAATCCTAGCAATCAGTTTTAAACGTTTATTTGCTACTTAACTTTCCATATGACAAAGGTGTTATTTCCAGATTAATATTATGAAAAGATGTAAATGAGAAGTTAAAAGATACCTAGAAAAGCACATTGGAGATGAGAAACAAAAAATGACAAGATAGAATTTAAGTGTTATCTAGATTAGAATGCAACTGTGTGTCGATTCTTACAAATTGAGAAAAATAGGATCAATGACTTCAAAATTGAAAGATCGATATCAAAAAAACAAACAAGCTGTTAGACATGAATTAATGATTGCTGTAATTTGGACTTATGTCTCAGTTCTAAATAACTGAACTTCAGAAGAAGGTATGAAAGCATGATGAACATTATTATTAGCAGGGTTGTTAACTATATATATGTACGAATCAAAGTCAAAACTTTCACAATGAGACTTTAAAAAACGAAAGAAATTGTCCATTACGAGTCCTCTAAGTTATAAGTCATAATGGAAAATGTCTATGGTCATAGCTCCCAAAAGCATTGGGAATGTTCCATTTATCAGACAATATCCAAACGCAGATATCGAACTAGTTATTAATCACGGCGAACCAATTAAGGGGTTAGGGGTTGAGTGCTTAAACCCACAACTTCTCAACTCTTACTACCTTTCGCTGTTGTAGGAAGACACACACCCTCAATCTTTAAACATAGAAATAATCTTGTAGTTTAAATAAACCATCTATATCTACTTTTGTGAGACCCCCAACCTCCACCCCTTTTAATAAATATTACAAAATGATGTTCCATGTGTTAAATAGAACCAAAACCCTTAACTTAATAATTCTGTAATAATTATTTAAACCCCCATCCTCCTCCCTATATAAAATTTCACTCCATGAAACATAAAAAACAGGTGGACCATCAATAATGTTATTAGTTTCAAATGTATGAAGAACAATATCCAGTTATTTTTATTACATGGTAAGATATTTTGGTGTCCCACTTTTTGTTCTGGTTAAAATGGCATTCCATGGCTTCCCTCGAAAGTAAAACACAGTCTTTAAGAGCTTCATTAACCAACCATAGATAATAGGTGTGGTAAAATCCCAAATTCGTGTTAATGAACTAAGACTTTTAAGTTCAGTCTGGCTAGGTTGATGTCACACGCAAATGTAACCGTTGATCTCTACTTCCTGACACATTTACACCTATCATTTAGTTCGAGGTATGGCTTTGTTCTCTAGGATACTGATTGGCTTGTTCTGTCACGAGCTGTGACCACATGTCTCGCATGAAACCAGGGTTGATATTATCACGTAAAGGTTAATCACCGCGTGTTTAAAAACATAACATAAGTATCTATCTAGAATGTTGCTTTCTAATTGTTACTGTACCAAGTATAGCCTGAGGTTGTTTTATCTTTTGAGGTTAAATGTACTTATGATGAACTTTAACTTTAAGAGGTTAAAGCAAAAAATTGTCTAGAAATAACAAACTTGCGGTAACCAAGTCAAAAGTTCACACAACACACAAAACAAATGACGAAATTTTTCCTGTAACTTAAACATTTATTAGATATTTTACGTGGAATTGCTTAAGTATCCTATTCCAAAAGCGAATACAAAATTAGCAGCTTCATTTGATTACAGAAACGGCAATGCTTACCATCAATTGAAAAGTTTTTGTAAGGCTACTCTTACTTCAAGGAAAGTAGTATCTCATTTTTTTTTATAAGCCTCTTACGTGAAAAGTAGCATCTATTATTATTTAAAATATCTAAGATTCCTCCATGAAAGGCAACACCTACAGTTATTTTAAAAAACGTTCTGTGGTCCCTTCTACTCCGTGAAATTAGCACCTATCGTTATTTGAATTTTTCTTTATTGTTCCTCTACGAAAGAAATCACCTATTGCTATTTGGAAAGCCTGTATGAAGCTTCTTCTACTCCATGAAATACATCACCTATCACTATTTGAAAACCTGCGCAAGGCTCTTTCTAGTTCATGAAAGGCAGCACTTACAATTATTTGAGGCTCCTCCTACATTTTAGAAGGTAGCACCTAGCACCTTATGAGCTATTTTATAACCATAAAAGGCATTACCTATCACTATTTGAAAACCTGCGCAAGGCTCCTTCTATTTCATGAAAGGCAGCACTTACAATTATTTGAGGCTCCTCCTACATTTTAGAAGGTAGTACCTAGCACCTTATGAACTATTTTATAACCATGAAAGGCATCACCTATCATTATTTGAAAACCTGCGCAAGGCTCTTTCTAGTTCATGAAAGGCAGCACTTACAATTATTTGAGGCTCCTCCTACATTTTAGAAGGTAGCACCTAGCACCTTATGAGCTCTTTCATAACCATGAAAGATAGCACTTACCATTACTAATGTATAAGGTTCCTTATATTATTGTTTAGGCTCCTCAGTGGAACAACGGTATGTCTGCGGACTTCCAACGCTAGAAACTGCGTTTCGATACCCGTGGTGGGCAAAGCACAGATAGCCCAATGTGCAGTTTTGTGCTTAACTTCAAACAAACAAACAATTATTGTTTAGATATGTATTAGTTTTACAATAATAATTTCTGAATTGTTCAACTATTTCTGGATATGCATCACTTTTATTACCTGAAAAACTTATATTATACGTTAAATTCTTATAACTGAAACATTTTCAAAGAATCAGTAAGAGGTTACATTTTTTACAGAGGTAGGTTAACCATCTATAGAAGGAATGTGTTTTTAAGAATATCTACACATGTACATTTGTAACATTCTTGTATCTTGTCTTAAGCAAAAAGAACTGAACGACTGGAAGAACAGAAGTTGTAATAACTCCTGAAAGTGACTTTGTAAAACAACTGACGATAGTTTTACTTATTTTATTTATATTTGATTTGTCTTCTGTATTTTTTATTTGTTTGTTTTTGAATTTCGCGCAAAGCTACACGAGGGCTATCTGCGCTAGCCGTCCCTAATTTAGCAGTGTAAGACTAGAGGGAAGGCAGCTAGTCATCACCACCCACCGCCATCTCTTGGGCTACTTTTTTACCAACGAATAGTTGGAATGACCGTCACATTATAACGCCACCACGGCTGAAAGGGCGAGCATGTTTGGTGGGACGGGGATGCGAACCCACGACCCGCAGATTGCGAGTCGAGCGTCCTAACCACCTGGCCATCCCGGGCCCTGTATTTTTTTTTATGAAAAAAAAATATATTTTAAATATTTATAGAGAATAATAAACATAATCGTCTTTCAGTTTAAATGAATATACAGATTCATACAAACAAAATTATAATTTTCAGGGAAATTTAAAGTTTGTAGCTCATTTGAGGTTATTCTTCTTCTAAAATATCGTAGCATGCAACAGGAAGGTGATTGTTTTTCAATCTTATTTTCCTGTCTTCATAATAGACCTTAGATTATGGGCTCTTCTTATGTCAGTCAGGAACGAAACCGCTTCGAGGTGTTTTGAACATTTTTTAAAAGTTTTTCTTGTGTCAGATGCTCCACCCCATTCTTGCTAAACTTCTTCGAAGGTGCTTGACTCAACCTTGCAAGGACAGTGGAAGCAATTCCATTATAATAATAGTTTGCGTTTCTCTCGGATCCGGGAGAACGTGAAGAAAAAAAAATCCTGCTAACTAAGGCTATTGTTCAGAGTGGGGGTGCAAGGTAGGGTTGTTTCAGACTGGCATAACTTAAGAGTTTAAACCTGGGCTTGATAGTTTAAAGAATTTTAAGGAACGGGTACCTAAGTTTACAAAAATGTACAAACAAATGTCCTGATCTGTGGATTA
The DNA here is from genome assembly GCF_000517525.1 of Limulus polyphemus. NCBI lineage: Eukaryota > Metazoa > Arthropoda > Merostomata > Xiphosura > Limulidae > Limulus > Limulus polyphemus. The sequence goes on along the minus strand of NW_013665804.1, from coordinate 809,908 downwards.
GAACATAATGAATAATAAATCCGTTGTAAAAAACAAATGAAATTTTGGATTTTTTTTCATGAAAAACAAAATTATTTGTCTTCTGGAATCATATCTGTAGCAAACCCAAGCATTTCTTTGTTACATATACCTGGATGAACTTCTTAATGAACTGTATAACAAACTATCTTCAGTCAAACGTAACGTTTCTTCACACTCTTTTTTTTTTTTTACTTGCCCCACCATATTTAATGTCGAACGGTCCAACGCCTGTAAGTTGACTGTAATTTCGTATATTAACTCAACGTACGCATTTTCAAAAGACTTCAGACTTCTCTTTTACCTAGCACGAGTTTTTATACCTAACTTTAGCCGAAAAAGTTAGGTATATCAAATCAAATCGTCAATTCTAAAGTGATATTTTAAACAGCGACAAGAAACACTAATAACTGTTTTCATAATAGTTAATTGCATACCCACGTGTAATTGTTTATCTTAGCTGACAAAAAATGACAGATGGCGCTTTCAATACAAAGAGTAATAAAAGAACACAATATCGCGTGCAACAGTTAAAAAGCTACTAAAAAAAACAAAAATCAGAAAAACTAGTTTCGGCCCACTCGTGTATCCTTTTGACTGAAGAGGTCGCACGAATGTGCCGAAGTTAGTTTCTCTAATTTCAAGTCTTCTGGTTGATATATTTACTGCGGCTTTGATTATTGTATTATTTGTTTTGTAGCTTATCGAGCTGTTTTATTAATAGCATAAATAGTCCATGTTATAAATATTTCATTGTAATGACATGATATTTACATTCTAGAAGAATATTTCTTCTGCTCTGTAGCGGAAGATTATATATGAAGATGAGATGTCTAGTTTTCTAGTACTTAGCACGGACTTACAACCTAGAAACCGGTGGTGGGCAGAGCACAGATAGTTCTTTGTGTAGCTTTGTACTTAACATAAAAAAACAGTACTTAGCACTTTGTGATTCCGCAAAAGTAGTTCGCGTTTATAAGTAATATGCAGACTTGAAACGTCATATGGTGTTTCGAGATTAAAATCTACCTCGAAGTTCAAAAATAGTTCTTTTTTGAAACAGTGATTACGTGATACAAAATTAATTTGTCGTAGTAAATTGGTGTATTTCGCACTACATCAGTTTATTAATAGTGCTATGTTTTACCAATTTCTTTAACACCTGTTGACATTAACATCGATAAAGATGATTTTGCTCATATAAGGCAGAATTAGCTTCATATAAGAAGCACTACAAGGAAAAAGTCTCCTAATCTTCAGAAATGACTTCATATGATTCATCTTATTGAAAGAACGCAGCTAGAACCGATTTCAAATAAGCATTACAGGATATGAATGCTTGAGCTAATGAAAAAGACAGCTCTGATTGATTTAAAATTAAAAGTGACGTGGGGTAAATATTCTTGCCCTTTCATAAATGTCTTCGTTTTATTGAAAGGAATATAGATGGTTCTAAGTAAGAGGCAATGTAATGTAAGGAAATTTTCTGGAAGGGTCGGACGTGGACCAAGTTTACCATGCCCGGACTATGAATTCGAGGATTTACGGTTTGCATCCCTTTACCGCAAAAGCACACTCAACATGATGAGCTCGTGGTTGTGTTATAAGAGTTAACGTTGGGTGCCGTTGGCAAACTGCTTTCACTTAAATGTTTCAGAGACGGCTATACGTAGATAGGCCTTGCGTAGTTTGGATCGAAATTCCCAAACACAATATAAAGATATTTCTAGAGATGGCTTTATATATGCTTCATTTTGGGATCTTCGGGTACAGTCTTCAAAGAAGTAAATATCTGTGTTCTTCACTTAATATATATATTTAATACCGATAAATAAAAACGATCAATAACCTGTAAATTTATTCATCCGTCCCATTGCTTATTTTATTCAACATAACCACTGAGTCATTCAGTTGCTACTATTTATAAGAATATCAGAAATCATCATATTCTAAACACCAGAGTTTCCTTCTAGTGGAGATTTATCGAACTATTTCGCAGCACAATTGTCATAACAGTAAGAAAATTTGAGTTTAATTATCGTAAAGAAATTGTCATAAATACGAAACGATACTTTAGATAAGCATTATTTTCACCTAAAAGTTAGAATATTCCAATGGCCGGGGCGGGCGTATTCAATTGATAAGCATGCTTTCACTGTAAATCCAGAGATTCGTGGCTCATCACTCATTGCTGTAAAAACTCGCTCAGCACCTTGCTCCGTATGTGCGTTATAAGAGTGACGACTAAGTCCCACTATTCGGTCAGACAAGAGCTTGTGATTGTTCCTGTTGACTAGCTACATTCTCTATAGTCTATCAGTTCAAATTAGAGATGGCTATGCACAGACAGTCCTTGTTCAGCTTAGAGGGGGGGTCGTGAGTTTGTTAAAATGTGTTTTTTAAAGGTTTTTATAATTATTCGCAAAATGCATGAATGCTAACAAATTAACATTTCATATTCAAGTTGTTTAAACTGACTGAATCTCCTGGTTTAAAGTTAGACCTGAAAAGTTATCAAGTGGTTCATAACAAGCTCAGTAAATCATTCGGTTCAGTTAAGTAAATCATTAATCTTTGTTACGTCACTACTTTACATCTCTCGGGAAAATCTGATGTAGACCAGATACCAAGTAAAAATGGCCGAGATACTCTTCACCTAGCTTCACTGGTTGGTGAATTCGGCACATGGGTGGTAAGTGTTTTACAAGTATGTGTATGTAGGTAACGCAGACAGATCATCCTGTTTTACAGCACCTCGTGCCTGTACGTGACTTAGAGAGATCATTACGTTTTACAGCATCAAGTGCCGGTAGATGACATAGCCAAGTTATTCTGTTTTACAGCACCACGGCATGTGATAACAGTATAGCAATAAGATTCAATCTCATATTTTAAGTCACCTCATAGGTTCACTGAAATAACCTATACAAGGAGTGCTGCTTAAGAGTCATGGAACGACGCTAGTTGTACAACCCAAAAGAATGGGATAATATAACCGTTTTAAATTATATTTTTTGTAGAAAGACAAAGACGCTTACTTGTTATAAATTATGGTTCAGCATGTATATAACCTTAAAGCCAACCATCTTTTGTATCAACTGCAACGTTGCCCGAATTCTAAGATAAGCAATCTTGGAATAAAGAGTTGATGCATGATTTGGGTTTTATACGTGAAAGCAGTAGATGTTACAAGGAGTGGAATCCTGTTTAATATGAGGTCAAAGTCAACACAAAGAGAAAATAAGTCTACTAAATACCCAGAGCAAGTCTTCTGACTCAGACAAGTGAACACCTAAAGAGTTCAATGTCCTTGGCATCTAGAAATGCTCACAAGTTTTTGCGTGCTCATCGTGAGAATCAAAAGTTAGGAAAGGTCACGTAGCCATACGACATCAATTTCTTTATACGATACGAATATGATCAGAATAGGGCAAGTTTTTCTTCTCACACTTCATCCTCTGTCCCAGACAGTACTTCCATGAAGCTGTTCCCTTCCTTCAACGGCCACTGCATTCATGAATAATTTGATATAGATTAGACGAGTGTAAGATGTTAATAGCCTTGAAAGCGTTAGAAAAAAAGAAGAAAAAAAGACGCCACCTGCTTGCACCTACATTATACAGGTTATTTTATTACATGCAAGACCTAAAAAGTTCTCGCAATACGTCTCCAGCTCATAATATTCATAAATGTTGTCATGGTTTTCTTAATGCTACAAGTGCGGAGAACAGATGATATGGTTGAGTTAAAGTAGCTTCTCACAAAATATTACTGTCCACAAAGCATATTTGTGGATTATTCTTCACCAAGGTTATAGCGAAATAAAATCTAGGAATGCTTATTAAGTTACGCGTTGTTATCTTTCGATTTTATAATGAAATCTTTCCTTCTCTGGATTATTAAGTTTCAGTTACAAACACAAAATGAATTACTCACCATCCAGTTTGTTTATAGTTATTTGTTTAGTTAGTTTTAAACAATTTGAATATTTTAATTTTTAGACACGTTTGAATCTGCACGTTTTAAATACATCTTGATCCTTAGAAAAATTCAAACGTTGAGGTTTAGTTCGAATTTGGAATTTTACCATTTAAATAACTCGGTTAATGCAAACAAAACGAACCAAAAACGGTAGGCATTATTTATGCTTTGACAGACATATATTAATGCTTAAGCCTAAGAGATATGGAGAATGAAAATCGATAAATTACGTATTCTATCAAGAGCATAATATGTTTGCAAATAAGTTGAGAAAACGGCAACTCTAAGGTATTTACCAAACATAAAGGTCAAATACTGTGCAGTTATTAAAAGTTTAACATATATATATATATATATTAATTTTTTACATAACTACATAACGGAACGACTCACAAGTAACAAAATAGTGTTCATATGAACAATTAACAAAAAATAATATAAACCGTTCTTAGAAACAAGATAACCAGAGACGTATCTATCTATGAGGATACCGAGGTTATATCCTCGGTTGTTTTTTTGGCCTCCTTCACTCACTCAATCACACAAATACACATATAATTGGAAGTTATAGCATGAAACCGAAGATTGGCCTCGGTAGAATGTTGGCTCTGGTTACGATGATGAAGATAACTTGTTCTTATCATGAACATCTCATTAGAAACAAGACAATCCGTTATTAATATAAAAAGTAAGCAAGACAATCCGTTATTAATATAAAAAGTAAGCAAGACAATCCGTTATGAATAACTCACAAGAAACAATAAAACTCTTTCTTAGTATGAAAACCTTTCGAGAAACAAAAAAGTTCTTTTTAATAGGAACACTTCACGAGACATAAGATAATCAGTTTTCAACACAAACATTTTATTTCTTCGTGATAACTAAGACAGGAAAAGCTCATACCTTAAAACTTGGATGGTTCCAGATAGATTATTTAACACTCAGGAAGGATATCAGACCATTACTTAGGAGACACTAATAAGGACCTTTGTGGACGAATTACGTCACTGACTGCGTAAAAATTGATCCTTATGGGAAATTAAGTTTGAAATATCGCCAGGTTTTGAACTATTTTAGCTGCCAAGATTACAAGGTGTTTTTTTTTTGTCTATGTTTTATATCTTTATTTGAAGTAATATAATGATATTCGTTTTACTTCATTCTAAACGAGGTCATTAAATAATCTACAGGTTGTTTACAGTTGTACATTTTGAAACGCAATTTCTTTTAAACGCAAAAAATATCATGTTAAATGTTTTACATACCCTCAGATTTTATATCACTTGCATATGACCTTCATTGACTCCAGAATTAAACAGCAACGACAACAAAAGCATTCTTAATCTCATAATATAGTCAGTTCCTGTAGTCTTATCACTGTAGATGGAAGATTATATTTTATGACGCATGGGAATTCCCCTCTTCCAAACTAATCCAAGTAATCAGCAAACTATCAAGACCAAGATGTAAGTAGAACAAAGAACAATTATATACCTCCTAGAGAAAATAAAATTTATTTCCAATTTATAGCACGTTTTCCTAAAAAAAAGAAGGATCACTTGGGCCTGATAACTTGAACAAATTAATAAATCGCCTAAGTTTAGAGATTCTCTAACGAACAAATACAATTAGACCTGATAGTCTGGATAAATCTTTAATCATATTTCTATCAGAGTTTCCTAGATTACAAAGATCTGACAGCTTGAGTGTAATGCCTTACCAAAATAACTAAAGAATTAAATGCGAATTAGGTCTGATTGCTCAAATGTTTCTTTAGTTAATACTATTCATCTACGTTTCTCTGAGCGGTAAAAAACATCAGGCGCGAAAAGGTAAAATTGCGTAAAGACAGTAATTGTAATAGGATTAATTTTTCTTTTAAAATGGATGTCACTGTATACTATAGTTCGAACTGAAGCTTAGAAACTTTTTGTTGCTATTTGAATCTCATTAACGATCTTGACGTCAAAGTCTAATACCTTCGAGTTCAGTTTTGTACCGAATGAATATAAGTTAAATATTACGTACTGTGGTGATGAAAAGACCTAGCTAGCGACGTGAACCAGTGAGACGTTTTAAGCCGAACACAGGTGTGGCTTGAATTTCCTAATGAACTACTTAAGAAGAATGTGAGGGGAAGAAACATTTGCAGTCAAGCATGGTTTTAATCACTTCAAATGTTACGTATTTAGAAAAGCAACACACTTATGTCCCATATTGTTTACTTAATGTGCTAAAATAAAATACTACACACTTACACATGTGACTTTTACTTGTAGCTCATAAACTAAAGTTGATGTTTGCAGCAGAGTCCGTTTGAATTTGACTTAGTTAAAGTAAACTCTTACGCCCGAGAATAGTTTTGATTACATTTTTTCAGATAACTTTAGTTGTTGTTTTTTAGATACAAGTCTTTTATGAAAGAAAAACTTATATATAAAACTACTGATTTAAATTTAAAATGAACGCTACAGGGCGATTATAAAAGAATCCCCAAATTTAATGTGATTATGTTTTAAACACTTCTTGTGCTTGTTGAACTAAATTTTACCTCAGTCACGTTGAAAATTATAAGTTTTATTCACAAAATTTGGAAGGCACGGTGGTTAAGGCAATCGTCTCGCAAGATCGAACCCGTCACCATCATACGACGTAATAATGTGACGGTCAAACCCACTATTCGTTGGTAAAGAGTAGTCCAAGAATTGGCGGTGAGTGGTGTGGACTAGCTGCCATCCTTCTAGCCTATCACTTCAAGAATAGAGATGGCTAGCGCAGATAGCCCTTAAGCAACTTTGCGTGAAATTCGTAAAAAAAAAAAACCAAAAAGTTTGGAAATGGTAGAGGGGTTTTCAAAAACTGCCACAAAAGGCAGTTTAACCAGGTCTATCCTTAAAATGATGTTTCTATAAGCATCATATGTTCTGTTCGTTTATCCTCCCAATACTCTGCAAACTGACACTCCTCACTAATCACCATGTACTATTAAAAGAAAAAATATCAAGAGAATTAGCAATAATACCAGATCGTGAGAGTAGCGATCTGGGTATGTATTATGGTATGCTCAAACTTTCCTGAATGAAACATTTTGTGCCACGGTGAAAGTTTTTTTCCTATGAGAAGTAGTTTTAAGATATAGCCATTTTAAATATGGGATTCTTTATAATCTCCCAGTATATACGTAACTGTTCTTCAAATTTTCAATCATGTTATTTTAAATCTGAGTTCAGAAAAAAGCCAATCCAATACCATTTGAAAAGAAGAAATTTGCTAATAATCAAACTCCTTTTAATACTTTCACTGTACCTTAATTTCTATTCCATTCACGCGTTTCGACATCTTTATCAAAGATTTGTGACATTTTAAGGCGATTTTTATATTAACATAATTTATATTTGAATAAATAAGAAAAACAGCCCAACTTCATGACGTCGTAGCACAAGGAATTGAATGTTATAGTCGAATGATAAGGCCAAAATTCGAGCTAAAACTTTGCTAACTAGATTTAACATTCAGAGAAAACAAACATGATGAATTTGTTTTCTTTTTATAATCACTTATGTTGTTCTTTTATCATTGCTATAAATGTAACCAAAGATTACCGTACTGTATAAAGTAAGACGTTATTCGTGTTGATTTGTTATGAATTTCGCGCAAAACTGCACGAGGACTATCTCTGCTAGCCGTCCCTAACTTAGCAGTGTAAGACTAGAGGGAAGGCAGCTAGTTATTCATGTTAAATTAATAGTTGCAGTCTGAAAAACAAGTTTTTATACACAGTTGTTCTTAACTAGATTATAAGATAATAAAATTAGTTGGGCTGTAAGATTTTGGCAGACTTTTAGGAATATATATATTTGATGTTTGTATTTTAATTTTTACGTGAGCCGAGCATAGCCAAGATATAAGCATGTTATACTTTGGATCAGGAGGTCCAAGGTTAGAGCTGCGATATTTTTTTTGCTAAGCTTACTCCACTGTTTCAGCTATAGAGGCGTTATAAATGTGATAATCAGTTCCGCTGTTCGGTTAAACGTAATTTGTAGGCAGTGGGTACGACTGACTGGTTGTGTTTCCTCCTGTGGTTCGCAGTTACAAATTAGAGATAACCATACTTGAAGCAAACTTCTGGTGATATTTATCTACTTTTTTTTCTCTTCTTTTTACCATGTAATTCATAAAGACAACTTAATTCCATGAACACAAAATCAAATGTTTTTGGAACAATTTTGAATTTCCTGTTTTGAATAATGACTTTTCTCTAAGTCTCTAAAAAGGCTCGATGTTTGTATTATTTAGATGATTCGGGTCAATAAGGTGACTACTTGACTGTAGCAAAAATTAATCATTTGGCAATGCTCATTTCTGAAACAAGTGAAGACAATAGAAAATAATTAGTGTTGTTTTCGTTAGGAGGTCAACTGCTTCTTGTTCCGGGTCCGTTGATATCGGGGTGGAGGTTCTTAGCTGAAAACGAAAACCTATGACAGGACATGATTTTACAATTTTTGTACAGAATTTGAGTGAATCAGAAGCTTGACGTGCCCTAAAATGTTACTGTTATTCATCATTAAATAATTCCATAAAAACAAAACGGAAAAAGATTCTCTCTTCTAGTCTTCATTTTGCCAAGTCGAACGCTGCATAACGTGTGTATTAATAATCTAAATGTCGGTTAGTTCTATGATTAATATTATCAGCTTCTAAAAGGATACACGTTACTGATTTGAATCAAATTCAACTTTAAAAATGAGTCAAAGTAATACTTTTCTACGTTTTGATTTTATACCTTAACGAAAAGTCCGTAGAACACATAACTCTGGTACAACGTATCAGTTTTACATCTATGTTTATCACTAAGATAGTTCTGGTACAATGTATCAGTTTTATACCTATCACTAAGATAGTTCTGGTACAACGTATCAGTTTTACATCTATGTTTATCACTAAGATAGTTCTGGTACAACGTATCAGTTTTATACCTATCACTAAGAAAGTTCTGGTACAACGTATCAGTTTTATACCTATCACTAAGAAAGTTCTGGTACAACGTATCAGTTTTACACCTATGTTT
>NW_013665804.1:782416-799835 GCF_000517525.1 Limulus polyphemus | reverse complement strand
TACAACGTATCAGTTTTATACCTATCACTAAGATAGTTCTGGTACAACGTATCAGTTTTATACCTATCATTAAGATAGTTCTGGTACAACGTATCAGTTTTATACCTAACACTAACATAGTTCTGGACCAACGTATCAGTTTTACACCTATATTTATCACTAAGATAGTTCTGGTACAACGTATCAGTTTTACACCTAACACTAACATAGTTCTGGACCAACGTATCAGTTTTACACCTAACACTAACATAGTTCTGGACCAACGTATCAGTTTTACACCTAACACTAACATAGTTCTGGACCAACGTATCAGTTTTACACCTAACGCTAACATAGTTCTGGACCAACGTATCAGTTTTACACCTAACACTAACATAGTTCTGGACCAACGTATCAGTTTTACACCTAACACTAACAGAGTTCTGGGCCAACGTATCAGTTTTACACCTAACACTAACATAGTTCTGGACTAACGTATCAGTTTTACACCTAACACTAACATAGTTCTGGACCAACGTATCAGTTTTACATCTAACACTAACATAGTTCTGGACCAACGTATCAGTTTTACACCTATATTTATCACTAAGATAGTTCTGGTACAACGTATCAGTTTTATACCTATATTTATCACTAAGATAGTCCTGGTACAACGTATCAATTTTACATCTATATTTATCAGTAAGATAGTTCTGGGTGTGTTACAAAGAGTGAATGTCAAATCCTCCTATTCGCTCAAACGAAAGTATCTCAAGAGTTGTCGGTGGGTCCTATTAAGTATCTGCCTTTTCTCTAGTCTATCAGCTCAAAACTCTTTGTGTAGCTTTTCACGAAAATTTTAAAACAAACAACAAGACGATTTCTGTTTTACGCTTTGTTCCATGTACTAGCTTTAGTTTAACTGTGTTATACTGATCCTTCAGAAGAGTTCAAATGATATCTAAAAAATATAAAAAAGTCTTCTTTGCCTCTCTCACAAGTGTTCAAGCATTCTCATATTTCACTATATTTTTGAAAGCCAAAAGCACTCAAATTATTCATGTTCTCGACTAGCGGTTTAAATATTAAACTCCAACAGGACTTTCGATGAAAATAATTAATATTTCCCCTGTTGTTATGTGTTGCTTGAATGATTTCTCAAAAGATTTTTATCATTGAATCTCACTTTACATTTTATGGAACGCCCCTAATGTGTGCTTGTAACGTCATGAACAATACAACTTGAAGAGATAATTTCTCTAGTCTCGTTCATCAGATTTAACTCTGCAGCTTATAACGCCCAGAACAAATGTTTGTAGTTTTTCTTGTTTCATACTAGAGTACGTTGTCATGCAAGTTACAGAAATTCAATGTTGTTGTTGTTTTACTGCAAAGCTATACAAAGGACCATCTTCTCCGTCCACTGCGATGAATCGAACTCCGAATTTTAGCGAAGTAAGTTCGTAAACTTACCGCTGATCCACAGGGAGACCAGGAATCCCATAGTAACGTAAAAATTTATCACCGTATTTATTCTATCAACTAAGTGCCTCTCCAGTGGTTCAGCGATAATTCAGTACGCTTACGGCTTTAAAAGTTTAATTTCGATACCAGAGTATAAACAGCCTAATGTGTAGCTTTGTGCTTAACGACAACCGAAACAAAACAAATTTAAGTAGGTTCGCTTTTAGAAATATTTTTTATGCCTTTTAATTTTGCATATTCCTTTCTTGCTTCACCGAAGTATGATGAAGAGCCACACAGTTTATTTATATATATATATATATATATATATATATATTTTTTAGCTGTATTATCATATAAGTTAATCTGAAATCTGAAGAGTTAAATTACGCAACTAAAATTTGTTTAGGTTTCTATAAAGGTTTTTGTTTCATTTTTAATTTGCTCGTTAAATAATGCTGAGAAGTACTAATGAAGAAATATTCTTTTTAAGTATCAACAGGCGAGCAATTAGCTTAGGACTAACAACTTGCATGACTGACACTTTAATCTGGAACTCATGACAACAAATGTTTACTGGCTTACAAAAAACAAATTCATAGAGAAATTAACAACCACTACTTAACGCTGCATAATATGCTATCTACTGGAGCTCGTAGCAGGGATCTAACCACGAATTTTATCGTTAGAAGCCTTCAAGCTTACCTTTGAGCCAGTAGGGGTGGGGACACTGCTTATCTATTTAACATATCGAAAATAACATTAATAATTAATTTAAAAGCAAAAATCCAGCAAACGATGTGATATTTGAGGAAATAGGATCGCGAAATTAAATAAAAGAACAGGCTACTTATCCCATAGCATTAGCGTAGTGCTCGTTCAATTGTTTATTATTCGATCGACATCTGTCTTCTGAATCGTGTATTCAAGGTTACGTAAATACGTGAAAAAATAATAATACTGGGGGGGGGGCATAGTTTTGTAAACGAATTTTATATTGCTCCGTGCAGAGGCTCAAAATCTTTACCAGGCTGATAGACAAGGAAAAGTGATTCAAAATTGTTTGATTATTTTTCAGTAAAATTACCATGGGTTGTCTAACTAAACACTTTGGTGTTATAACCCTACTTAGTAGTCGGGCAGTAACTACTTGAAACTACAAAAGTTCTTTCAAGGTCGATATTTTGCCATAAACAAGCAAATATATCCTTGTGCACACACACTAACTTAGGTGAACAAAGAAAATGATTGTCTTTTGTCTTATGAAAACATACACATTTTTGCTGAACTTGTAGGTGTATGAAGAACTTGATTTCTTGGAATTCCTTGGGGGATATGAAGAGAATTACAGTAAAGCAACTCCTAAAACGTTCCCCGCTAAGATCAGAAGTTCGATTCCCCTCGGGGGACACAGCAAATAGCTCGGTGTGGCTTTACTATAACAAAACACACACACAACTAAAAAATTAACTAAGTAAATTTATATTTAACCCCAAGTTTGTACTATTGTAGTTTAACTTCAAGCTTGAGTTTTGTGTTTAAAACTATAGCTTGTAATTTTGCTCTCTTAACATCAAGCCAGTAATGTTGTATTTACACCTCAGTTTTGTATTGTTTTTTATTATAACATTCAAACACAGATTAATGAAGCTAACATTCAGGGATAAAAAAAATACTTAACGTTTAGAGTCTTCCCAACTTACTTCGTTTCAAAAATACAGCAAAAATGTCTAAAATAGTCATTCGACACGTGCATTGACGCTGTAAGCTTCATGAAAAAGTATCACACGTGTTTTTATCGTTCAGTATCTTTTGTTAATTAAGTAGATATGTGTCCGTCAGTCTTATGGCATAGCAAATTCACAGCCCCAAAGTGCAGTCCGCATTTTTTTTTAACTATATACTTTTTTTTGGGGGGGGGACCTGAGTCCCAGACCATAATCCTCGTATTTCCAGTATGGGTACGGTAATAACTAGGCCACGCTCGGTACATTTCTGATGAATATTAATTTAAACAACAGCTATTCACCCGAACAACTGCGTCATCATTTTTTGAAACATTTACTAACGAATTTTGCACAAATTTGCTATTGTATTCTAATTGTAAAGTTTCTTTGTCGTTGTTTTTTTATTTCGCGCAAAGTTACTCGAGGGCTACTTGCGTTAGCCGTCCCTAACTTAGAAGTGATAGACTAGAGAGAAAGCATCTAGTCAACACCACACACTGTCAACTCCTGGGCTACTCTTTATAAATGAAAAGTGTGATTAACTGTCACATTATAACGCCACCATGACTGACAGGGTGAGCATGTTTGGTGACGGAATTCAACTTGAAATTCGCAGGTTGCGAGTCATGCTCCTTCCTTATAATAAAGAACATCTCCTTAGTCAACATGTTTTGTATTAAAGTGTACAGGATTAGCCATAGTGGCCCGGCATGGCCAGATGGTTAGGACGCTCGACTCGCAGTCTGAGGGTCACTGGCTCAAATCCCTGTCCCACCAAACATGCTTGCCCTTTCAGCTTTGGGGGCGTTATAATGTGACGGTCAATACCACTATTCGTTGGTAGAAGAGTATCCCAACAGTTGGCGGTGAGTGGTGATGACTAGCTGCCTTCCCTCTAGTTTTACGCTGCTAAATTAGGGACGGCTAGCGCAGACAGCCCTCTTGTAGCTTTGCGCGAAATTCAAAACAAACAATGAGCCATAGCGGCCCCTCCCAATAAAGAAAAACGATACTACAAGTAAGACACAATAACCTTTTATTCGTGATCAGATTATACTAGTAACGATAACGGCGTTGACTCCTTGAGCAGTTGTAATTTTGGACAGACTCAGATATCTTCAAATTTATAAAGGTGGTAGAACCTGAGCATTTGTGATGTTAGTTTGATTCAGGCATCATCCAAATATCGATAAATCACGAAGAATGGTTTGTTGTGTTTCTTGTAAATTCCATTTCCTTTATTGGGGGGTTCGCTATAGTTCACCCTGTATATTAAATTAGAAGATCCCCCCAAAACTGTTTGTCGCCATTAAAGACGTAAGTAGAACATTTTTTCTTGCACGGGTATATTTCATAATATCTATAGCTTTTAACTGTAAATTATACTATAATGTTTTGGAAACTGTATTTCAAATACAATATGAATTATTTATTGTGTTATTTTCTTCAGTTCCTTTGATATATTTGGCCTTAGTCATCTTAAATGTTTGCTTTGGTACCAGACCAATTTTTGCTCTCTTAAGTTAGAAGCACTTAATTCTGAGATTTTTTTATTTTTTTTTGGTGAATAATATCATAGGGTGCATATATTATGCAATACAGCCCCTTCAAATAATAGTTTACTTCTCTTCAATTATTTAATTAACTCTAGAATTACCAATGGGGTACATATGTTTTTAAACAAATTTTTAAAAACTATTTATGCATCAAATTACTTGTGGATCCATGACTTGATTACAGGGCACCTAATAACACATGATCACACGCAAAAAATACCAGTTCTTCCCATTAGTTACTGCTCAAGGTCTCCTAAGTAGTCCATTTAAAAAATGAATGATTTCACCCAATTTCATGGTGTTGGTTGTTGTAACAGATAAAAATGTAAAATTATTCAGTGTGGTGCAATTTGTGGACCGAACTGGCAGTGAACGGTATAAAAATAAGTCGGTAATTTAAGAGTTATTCATCAATATTTTTACATGTTTTACTTTAGTCTTAATTCTACCAACTGTTACCCCTTTTCATTTTGATATGTGGACGTTTCTTCATATAATCGGACAGGGTTATATGGATAACAAGTTCTATTCCTCCGGCTCTTCTCCTTAACGGATTGTCATCATTCTTTTTATAATATTTACCATTCAGTTTTGACATATATTTATTGCTTTTTAATGTATTTAGATCAAGTTTAATCAGTGATTTATTCTTTCCACATCAATGAGGTAAACTGGTTCTTAATTGGTCACACTTATTCTCGACATTAGTTGAATATTGGGCAAACGGTTGCAGAATATAAGTCAATTCCTTTATCTAAAGTTTAAGTTAGAGTTTTATACAAGTACAGTTCTGTCTCTGTAACTTTTATTTGAAGATACAGAGTGAGCCGGCGTAGCGACGTGCTGACGTTAGTTTAGGTGGGAGAAATTGTAGCTTACAAAAGGTTCTGAAAGGTCTTAGGTCCTACTGAGAAGTCACGATGTTTTTAAACCTCACCGTCAATTACTAGACTACCATCAGTGTTAGGGAAGTGGCCGGATCTTTATTTCACAAAACAAGGTCAGAGTCAAGGGCGTTAGAGCAGACAGGCATGTTACTCGAATATTCCTTCTTGAAAAACCTGCTACTGCAAGAGAGACTTCGAACAACGATGCCCTGGTTGTGGGTCGCGACCCACTGGTGAGTCGTAAGAGGTGTCGTGGTGGGTTGCAGAATAAGACACTGTACAACGTAGGCACATTTTTATTTTGAAATTGCTTATAGAAAATGACTCTAAAATGTTTTCGAACAAACAAAATAATAACACAAAATATAAGAGCGCTATTAGACGTTAGTAAAATACAGTAAAACAAGCATGGGTTCCAGAAAATTGCTTAGCTACTGACGAAGATCGTAATTTGGGAAAGTTTGAGAACTCCTGTCTCAGAGCAACCTTTCTCATGTATGTCTAACTCCTTTACTTATAATGTTTTTCTTATTAGTTTATTATCCCTATGGCGATAAATAATTGGCTATAGCAATGATTGATTCAGCTGATTTTATTTAACTTATATTCACATTACCTTTGAATCAACTTATTTTATAAATATTTAATGTTCCTTTCAGTCATCTTACTTTTTTTACACCTCTTTTCTATGCTTTTGAGCCAGTTTACTTTAACCATATATAGTGACTCTAAATTCAAATCAAATTACTTAATTTAGTATAATTTCCAATAATTTCATTATATTTAATTACTGTCATTCACATTAATATATCCTACACACAGTTAGTTCCTTTGAGACAATTTATTTTCCAAATGTCCCCCAGTAGGTCACCGGTAAATTTGTGGATTTACAACGCTAAGATTCTTTTTTCGATTCTCCGCAGTGAACAGAGTAGAGATAGCCTATTTTGTAGTTCTGCAGTAAAACAACATAATAATTTACACCTATTTAAAGTCCGTTTGAGGTAACTTATCTTATATTCAGTTAATATCCACTTTACTTTATTTTACTCGTATTTAATCTCCTTTTGACTTAGCTTATTTAACTGATACTCGCTATATTTCCGTAATTTCTTTACATATATTCACCATCACTGTGAATCAATCTACACATATTGCTGTCCCCTTGAGATATTTTACATACTTTTACTATTTCTTGAAGCCGATTTACATGCACATATTTGCTGTCCCCTTGAGATATTTTACATACTTTTACTGTTTCTTGAAGCCGATTTACATTACACATATTTGCTGTCCCTTTGAGATATTTTACATACTTTTAGTATTTCTTGAAGCCGATTTACATACACATATTTCTTACCCCCGTTGAGATATTTTACATACTTTACTGTTTCTTGAAGCCAATTTACATTACACATATTTGCTGTCCCCTCCGTTCTTCTGAGCGAAACTACTTGATTAATGTTTTTTGTGTTTTTTTTCCTTCTAGAATTTCTTTACTTGTGGATGAATTGTTTCTCTAACCTAAATTTTCTATGTGTTTACAATTACAAGCATTTTTGTTTCATTGTTTACCTTCTCTGGTTCTATATTCCATTTTAATGTAACTTGTTTTTCAGTGGTAGTACACTTATACTGTGTTTCTCATTGATTTAACACGTGTAACTTATTTTTAAATTGTTAAGCCCCTGTATCATTACTTTCAGCGGTTGTAATATTGCCTTTCAGTAACTGTATCCCTGTATCATTTCTTTCAGTAGTTGTAATATTGCCTTTCAGTAGTTGTATCCCTGTATCATTTCTTTCAGTGGTTGTAATATTGCCTTTCAATAGTTGTATCCCTGTATCATTACTTTCAGTGGTTGTAATATTGCCTTTCAGTAGTTATCTCTGTATCATTACTTTCAGTGGTTGTAATATTGCCTTTCAGTAGTTGTATCCCTGTATCATTTCTTTCAGTAGTTGTAATATTGCCTTTCAGTAGTTGTATCCCTGTATCATTTCTTTCAGTGGTTGTAATATTGCCTTTCAGTAGTTGTATCCCTGTATCATTTCTTTCAGTGGTTGTAATATTGCCTTTCAGTAGTTGTAGCCTGTATCATTTCTTTCATTGGTTAATATAGCTTACCTTTCAGTGACTATACATCTGTATTTTACCGCTCAATGGTTTAAACCTTATCTTGTCTGCCAATGGTTGTACATCTATAGCTTAGCTTTCAGTGGTTGTACATCTGGATCCATCTTTTATAGAGTTGGAAAACCGTAATTAGTTTCAGTGGTTGTGCAGACGTACGTTTTTCCCCAGTGATTATTACACGTTTTCTATAGTTGTACACCTGTATCTTGTCCTTAGGTGGCTATAGACTTGTACTGCTTGGTTTCAGTGGTTTCACACTTGTATGTCGAGTTTCAGTAATTATAAATTTTTATTTTTATTTTAGTGAGTCTTATCTTTGGGTAGTTGTAGACCTGTAGGTTTACTTTCAGTTACTGTCAATTTTCATTTTATGTTTATGTGTTATAACGCTAAAAATCATGTTTACCCGTGGTGGGCACAGCACAGATAGCCTATTGTGTAGCTTTGTGATTAACAACAACAAACAAACAAACAACCAAAGCTTTATGTGACTAGACACTTTGAATATACATTTTTATCTTGTCTTTTTGTGACTGTACACCTTTATCTTATCCTTTTGTGACTGTATACCTGTATCTCATCTTTACGTGACTGTATACATTTATGTTGTATTTTTGTGATTTTACACAGTTATCTTTCTGTGACTGCACACCTTTGTCTTGTCTTTGTATGACTTTACACCCTTATATTATCCTTTTGTGACTATATACCTGTATCTCATCCTTCTGTGGCTGTATACCTTAATCATTGACTGTGTATCTCTACCTTGCCTTTTAATGATTTTTCGCCTCTGTCTTGTCCTTCATATTCTACAACTGTGTTTTGTCTTTAAGTATTTGTACACTTGCATTTTATGTTATGTGTTTATACACGTATATCTTGAACTTAAGTGGGTGTATATCCATTTCGTATCCTTTTGTAGCTGTACACCAGTATCTTGTATTTCTGTGGTTGTAAACCCTATCTTTTGTTTCTATAGTGGTATCCTTGTATTTTGTTTTTCTGTTACTGTACACCTGCACACTGTATTTCTATGGTTATACACTTATAGTGTGTTTTTCTGTAATTGTAGATCTGTATTTTGTTTTTTTAATTGCTATACATCTTTGATATGTATTTTTGTGACTGTATACCAGTCTCATACCTTTTTTACTCTTTTATCATGAACTTATGTCTCTTTATATTCATCATCTTATCTTTTTAAAACTGTACATGGTTGTATGCATGTTCTTGTGTTTCTGCGATTTTACATGTATATCTCGAGTTTCTGTAGCTTTACATCTGTATACTGTGTTTGTGTGGATGTAGGCCTATGTCATGTATTTCTTGGTTGTACAACCTGTATTTTAGCTTTCTGTGACTGTACACGTTATCCTGTCTTTTTGTGGCTATACATATTGCTCTGTCTTTTTATTGACTATATATATATATTGCCCTGTCTTTCTGTGACTATACACCTTTATACTGTCTTTCTTTGATTTTATGTCCTTACCTTGTCTTTCAGTGACTGTAAAACTTATTTTCTTTTTATTATTGTACATCTGTATTTTATGTTTCTGGGATTGTACACCTTTATCAAACTTTTCTGTAGCTGTCTATATTTACCTTGTCTTTCTCTGACTATATAGTTTTATCCCATCTTTCTGTAACTATATTTTTATCTTGTCTTTCTGTAGCTGTCTATATTTACCTTGTCTTTTTCTGACTCTATACCTTTATCCTGTTATTCTGTAACTGTCTATATTTACATTGTCTTTCTGTAATTTTATATATTTATCCTATCTTTTTTTGTAACATTATATTTTCATCTTGTTTTTCTGTAACTCTGTATTTTTAACTTGTCTTTCTGTGGTTGTGTATATATATTCCTATTATTCTTTTTTGTGAGTGTGTACCTGTCAATATTTAGAAATTGTTTGCAAACGCTGCCCGGCGAAACTTAAGTATCAGACTTTAAGTTCAGCATGTGATTTCAACAGACTTTAAATTTGTGTTTACTACATATATCTCTATAAAATACAACTTAACCGTTCTTCGGTGCAATACATATTGTTGTATACGAGGCGCCGGATATCCTGTGTGGCTTTTTACACTGGTTGTTTAGTTGTTTCTTTGTTGAGGCACTCAAACACTGTACACCTATAGATTTACAACCTGAATATCTGTAAGTATTTATATAAGTCGTCTTCATCTACTTTTCCGTTAAAATCAGTGTATAAACTTAAAAATATAGGTGGCTAGGCTGAAAGGAATGTATGTGGATTCATGATTTTTTATCACTATGACTCACGTGTCTGTTGGAGGTGACTTTCTGTTTGTTCAGTACTACGTGAGAATGGGCATGTTAATTCTTACCGCGGCTCAGTTCGGACATAAATCGTGACGGTACAACACTTTCGCCATCAGTGACCTTCTGAGAATCCCAAGAAGAGTTTGGAATGTGGCTCATCCGATACACTGAGTCATCGAGAAAACAGCTTGTCCTAATCTGAGAAAACAATAGATTACTGGGTATCACGTCACCTCGTATAGTGGAGAAAGTCTGACCTTGCCAAGGCCACACAATCTACTACCTCGACCAGAAACGCTTGGATAACAAAGCAACGCCGTGGAGACTGGCCAGTGGCGCCAGGTATTTGCGTTTCGCTACAATGGACACATATCTTTCCGTGACCTACTCGAATCCAATTAATGGCGAGTTGAAAATTACGGGATTCTGTTTATTCCTTTGGAAAGTTTAGATAAACCTTAAAGTGTTGTCTGTTTTGTTTTACCTTTCATTGAGAACGACGTAAACCAGTCGTTGGAGGTTAATAACTTGTACTTCTAACCGAATATTATGTACAATCTTAACAAAACAGTGAGAGACAAAAGATAGGCCAGAAACGCTGTATTTATACGCCTCTGGTATTGAATCTTAAGTGGAGAAATTAAGAGAAATGTTGTACAAAAGTCTACAGTTTACATGATTTTTTTTACATATTTTATGCCCATTGGTTTGTAATGTTTCACCAGCTTTCAGCGTTTGAACTGTAACTTTTAAAATATCAAACACTAATAGTTTAGTCAACAATTCTTAAATAAGAAAAGTTTAATTTTTTGTTTTGTCAGTTTTGAATTTGTGTTTACTAAATCTGGTGATAATTTTGAGAAGCTATATTACTATGTAAATTATTACTTACCATAGGAATTAATTTCTTTAAACTTTGAGGGCACATAATTATGTTGCTAGAATGGAACCTTCCAAAATACGATTACATTCTCAAAGACCCCTTAAGTTCTTGAGTTTCACTAATAATTTTTCACCTTCATTTTGTCGATAGTATGAAATTATTTTACCTCCTCTCTCTCTGTCTACTACTAAGGCACGGGTTGGCCCTGTGGTAAAGCTCAGGATTTCGGAGCTGACGAACCCAATTCGGATGCATGCGATACCACAAAGTATTCCACGCACTTTAAGCTGTGGGTACGTTATAAGATTGATAGTTAATCCCTTAACATGGATGTTAGGTGGTATGGTGCTGTTGACTGGCTGCCTTCCTTCAGGTCAGTAGTCCAAAAGTAGGGACGGCGGCATAATTTATTACGATTATTGACTGTATAAATATGTATGACGTAATTTTTCTTTGTACACTTGTTTTTTTGTGTGTGTTTTTTTTTCACAAAGAAAGCATAAGAATGAGTCTAGCTTTTAAGTTGGATAAAAATATCACCAAGCAGGTTAAAAGAAATACATTTTCCAGGACAAGCTCTACTTCCACAACATGTATGAAATAATAAGTGGAAACACACTCGAAATCTTTTTACACATGCATCTCTGTTCAATGAAATTCCCCGGCCTCATTCAAGCTGACACACTATCGTTCTTATCTGTTCTTATCATCAAATTTATGAATGTTGGTGAGAAAGGAACTTGAGACTCGGTCTACTCTTAGATTTGCTATATGTCACCGAGTTAGAGAAATATGTTCCACACCTCATCAGTAACCATACACATTGGGAAAATCAAAGTACAAAGATGTTCATTATGATAGCTGGTGTCAAAAAAAATTCATCGTTTGATAGATGAAGAGTATGGAAATATTAAGTACTAGAATTACTGTTTCCAATTCTATCAAATAACTATAATAATCTTGGCTATATGCGTTGAGAAAGGAGAGAAATAATATATATATATATATATACAAGCTGCAGTGCTTTTTCTATGAGATAGTATGTTATGATTATGTCCTGGCTGAGCAGTCCTTAAATCCTTTGATAACGAGTTTCACAAGCAAGATTCTGTTTCTGTGACGGAGACTCAACGTTAATTACAGTACATAGGATACAGTTGTATTGTTTCAGTAGGGTGTCACAACAAACCGAGGTATGTAATACTGTCAGTGTTCACGTGCAATACAAGAGGTCCTTAGGAATTCGGAGACGTTACCAAGGTCTTAGTAGTTTAAAGTCTTCGTGTTTACTGTTTAATGGTTTGGGATGAAAGTTATTAGATAGTGTATGATGAAATAAATTAGATAGTGTATGATGAAATAAATTAGATGAAATTAAATGAAAATGTTTTACCCATGCCTTACCGTTGTCCCATGTAATCCCATATCATGTAAGTAAAACCTTTCACCTCGCGTTCGTTTCTTTCAGAGCATAGTGGCAGAATATTGCAGTTGTAATGAAAACAATGCCATCTTTCTCGTATAAACTAATACCACTGTCTTGGGCCTTTTGACAAATGTTTTCACATTGAAATTTTATTGTGCTTTGATTTAGTAACAAACAGACCTAAAATCTGATAAAAATCGCGTTAAGTGAAGATGCTTTTTTCATAACTTTCTGATTTTGAATCTGCAATAAATTAAGGTTTGGTTTGTTATGAATTTCGCGCAAAGCTACACGAGGGCTATCTGCGCTAGCCATCTATAATTTAGCAGTGTAAGACTAGAGGGAAGGTAGCTAGTCATCACCACCCACCGCCATCTCTTGGACTACTCTTTTACCAACGAATAATGGGATTGACCGTCATATTATACCCCTCCCCCCACGGCTGAAAGAGCGAACATGTTTGGTGTGACGGTGATTGCGAGTCGAGCGCCCTAGCCACCTGGCCATGCCGGGACATATTAAATTAAGAGGACGGTAAAAAAATAAATAAAAACTTCTACAGTTAACGTGATTTTTATAACACATTTTATTCCTGTTGGTCTCGAATGACGCGCAGGTTTTCGACGTTTAAACTGCAATTTTTAAAGTATCATGCTGGATATATAAATAGCGTTTCAGAAAATCCTTTGTGTTGTTATAGTTTCAGAAAGTCTAGCTTGTCTCCACTTCATAAGCATGAGCGATTCGATATATAGTGATCATATAGATTCAAATACCGACTCGGATAAACTATGATCATCCCGACACAAATGGGATCTGTTTAAACTTCCGTAATACCGATTGACCATCTTACAGGATTCGTGTTGAAAGAGATACATCAAATGTTGATACGAATCTTAACTCTATTCATAATGCTATTGTGTTGGCAACCGTTCTTGAAAATGTTCTCTTCTTTGCCAGTTCCATACATATCCCAGATCATCAATACATACTACATAAACAAACTTTACTTCGCTATCATTGCTTTTGTGACTCGTATATTTTATTTAGTAATTGAGGTCTCCAACGGAATCCCCGTAATTATGTGCGAGTAGTGAAGAGGCGACAATGGCACCAGGTTTACAACCAATTTCGACAGTCTTCAAATTCTACTCAATGCTGGAATAGATTTAAACTTTTGACTGGACAAAATGCTTCGCTATATATACGTTTTTCGTTGATGGTACTGTGCCCATTTTCTCATTTGAAAAGGCTAATATGTTTTTTTTCATTCCATACAAATAGCTTTACAGCTTCGGACCAGCAACCTCTCAACTTCAACACATATTCTTGAATTGACTGATCTTTCTCTTCCTGAACTTGTCTCCAGTGTAGCACATGTTCTGGATGATAGTTATATGAATGCACCTATCACAGTCCAGAATGTCGAGGGAGTCGGCGCAACACTGCCCCTGGCCCAGGTGGATTCACATTACCTTAAACATGCTCCGGTGAGTTCTTCCAACGCATCGTACTTTTCTTCTCCGTTCTGTATTTTACCCCAATTTCTAGAGGTGTTACAGTGATACTCCTAAAATTTAATTAGTCTCCAACAAATGTTGGTTCTGATCATTCTATTAGTCTTATCAGTGTCTTCAGTAAACCTTCCGAACATATTTTAGTTCAAAGACTCCATAGATTTATTGTTGATCATCAACTCTCGCCATGTACTGAAGCAGGATTTCGTCCTCAACTATCAACAGCGTATCAACTTTTCAAATTATTGGACTATATCTCCCATCATTTTAACGCTAACAAACTTTTTGTATGTTATTTGTGATTTTGAACGAGTTTTTGACTTTGTCTAGCACCATGGTTTAATCTACGAAACTTAACACTACTACCTACCTACATTCGAAGTATCAATTTATTTTTATGTAGAAGACGTGCATTTATTTTTCTTGAGAGGATTCTATCTTGATCCTTTGATCTTTCTGCTGGAGTTTCTCAAGGCTCAGTTCTATCACCTCTTCTGAATGTTCTTTATTTTGCTGATAGACCTAAACCGGTGTATCCTGTTCATTTATACCAATATGCCGATGATACTGCTCTTGCTACTACCTGTAAGACTAATAAATAAAATTCTCCAGGCTACGGTAAACACCTTTTCGGTTGAAATCATTACTGGCGTCTTCCCTTAACTTAAAAAATAAATAAATAAACAAGAGCGACAAGAGCGATGCTCTTTAGTTCGAAAAAAAAAGGTTCTGCCCATGTTAGAACCCAATTTTGCCTATGTTACAACCCTTTGTTATTTAATGTCCGCATCAACAACATCACCATTCAGCTCTATAACACAGTTACGTATCTAGGTGTCATCTTCGATAGACGTCTAACTTGGAAAGTCAAGATGACGGCTCTCAGTCACAAGATCACTGTACGTTTCAATCTCTTACGATTCCTAATATGGACCTCCTGAGGTTTAAATTCATCTCTTCTTTTATACAAAAGTCTTTTTTCTGACCCTGTATCATATATGGTTATACTGTCAGAATTTATATCTTGTATACCTTTTAGACTCTTATTCTGGCTCTGTAATGGTATGCTCTACGGATATCTTTCAACATTAAGCTCCCTAGTCCTACAAAGGAGCTGTATGATAAAATTACTTTTCCTCTATAGTTTTTCCATCTATGCAATATTCGCACTAAATATGTTCAACGATGTCTCCTCTCTCAAAATCCAATTTTTTTCTGATGTCCTCATCCAGAAAGTTCATCCACCAAATAAGATATTTTACCAACTGATCATCTCTTAAACTGGTGTTATGTCACTTCCAATCTATTATCCTAATTATGTAGATATCTCAATGCTTAACTTATCCAGTTATATTTCTCAAGTAAACTGATGATCCTTTTTATTTCTACCTTTATCTAATTGTTCTGTCTTTGGAAAACAAATAAACCTAATTTCAAAATCATAATTTCATCCTCACCACAGTATTCTTGAATTGATAAACTTACATGTCCATCATGCTTTATCTGTCGTCAGTTTCATCACAAGTTTCGTCTGAAGAGAGGGGGAAACTCTATGATGGTCAGCCAGCAAACGTGGACTAGAATGGAATGGAATAACAAAAAAAAAAGAAAATATTTCTGTCTCTCATTGTCAAGCTCAATTGATGAGCTCTAGTACTGAAAGAAAGGTCTCTTGGACAGTGACTTGTGAGATACAAACAAATAAATAAATTTAAATGCTATTTTTACATACCTCTGGTTTTGAATCCGCGATGGTAAAATTAAGAGGAATGTTAAAAATAATACGATTTGTGTAAAAAAAAATGGCTTATTGGTTTCTAATGCTTCGTTAACTTTCGGCGTTTAAACCACATTTCTTATTTAGTTAATACAGTAATGAATAGACACTTTGTTTGTTTAGAGCAAAGCCACATTGGGCTATTTGTCTTCTCTACCTCCAAGAATCGAACCCTGGATTTAACCGTTGTAAGTCCGTGGACCTATTGCTGTCCCACCGGGGGGGGGGGGACCGAACAGACAGAC
This sequence comes from Limulus polyphemus, assembly GCF_000517525.1. Taxonomy (NCBI): domain Eukaryota; kingdom Metazoa; phylum Arthropoda; class Merostomata; order Xiphosura; family Limulidae; genus Limulus; species Limulus polyphemus. The sequence continues at coordinate 783,947 of NW_013665804.1, read as the reverse complement.
AGACAAAGTGCAGATAACTCCATAGTCGACTGCAATTATTTGATTAAAACCTAATTGTTTAATGAAACATACCTAATTTCAACTGCTTTGGATTATTAGAATGTTAAATATATACAGGTGTTATTCTAACTTAATAGCCACGTGGGCGCAAAAAAAATCTAAAATAACTGTTGTCATAAAAGAAAGATAGCGAGCCCCTAGTATCATGAGAAATATACATATGAATTAATAATAACTCCAAAACTTCTTAAGTTTTTTTTTTTTGTATTCTGATAAGACCTCATATGTTTTATGTCCTCAAATAATCTTGTAATTTCGAAACGAACCTAGTGTAGCCCAGAGAATTTTCAACTTGGCTTAGTAAGTATCCACACAGACCAGAAAATGAAGGCTGTGAGGGATCACTCACCTTTGCCGTACAAGTTCAAAACATGTCAAGTGTTGCGTGAGTCGACAGGCTACAAGGCTCTCTATTAACTCTTCAACAGAATAAACATGTTGAGTAATTATCTGATACACAAGTAAAACATCCTCAGACATTATTTCTGTCAACGTTTTCTTTGTTATTCGTGATAGAATGAACTGTCAGTAAACTTGATGATATCCGAATTTGATTTGTTTTTGTCAAGGATAAAATAAGAGCACGTTCCCATAACTTCATTAATATGAGGACGGACTATCTTGTCTTACAATATAGTAATGTTTAATAAGTAAAGGATAACAAAGGTAGATGGAAAAAATATGTCTGTAAGAGCTTTTCATAGAACTGGGGATTCCCAACAACTGGCTTTATAACAATGATATTATTAAGATATAACTAATGTTATTATGACAACCTAATTAGAGCACAAATGGTACTATTATCACAATGTTATTAGATATTTAGAAACCAATTGGTGTTATGATGACAATATTATTAGCAGACAACTGGTGTATCAACAGCAACATTACTATACTTCGGCTAGGTTACAGCACTAATATTATTAGGAACAACAACTGTTGTTAGAAGCATAATACTGTAACCATAAAGCTTTAAGGATGAATAGTTTGTAGAACCTCGGAGCACGCAACATCAAGGACAGAGTATATCTTTATGTAGGACTTGACTGAATACGATGAGGCTATACTTTTTGAAACAGACTTAGCGAAAACTTGGAGTCGAAAGGAGTAGTTATACATAAGCACAGAGCTAGGTGTTTGTAAACGTTCCCTAGCATACACAGAGCTAGGTGTTTGTAAACGTTCTCTAGTATACACAGAGCTAGGTGTTTGTAAACGTTCCCTAGTATACACAGAGCCAGGTGTTTGTAAACGTTCCCTAATATACTTTGGGGCAAGAAAAAGAAGATTAGAGGACACAAGGTATATGAAAAGTGATATGAATACTGACTGATAGATTTAAATACTGCAGAGAATTTTATCTAGTAGGATATCCGTTTCTTTCAACAGTTCTCAGATTTCTTTAAAAAAATTAATCTTCAACTCTTTCATGCCCGTCACGGCCAGGTGGTTAGGGAGCTCGACTCGCAAT
>NW_013665804.1:776537-781438 GCF_000517525.1 Limulus polyphemus | reverse complement strand
AAATTCAAAACAAACAAACAAACTCTTTCATTGCCATAGTCAAATATATATCCCCATTTAGAACACTACTATATGATTTTGTAATATTGTAGCGGCAACAATAAAGAGTATCCCTCGTCAACCTTACCAAAGTTTACCGGTTTAAAGTTTCAAATATTGAACATGTGTTTTTGTATTCTATTGTGTATTTAAAAAAATAGCACTGGGAGAACTGTTAATGTATAAACATGCTAGTAAAATAATTAAACTAATTATAACATGCTATTTAATTTCTGTACTGCATATTGGTGTTTAAAATGCATTTTAATACTAGAAATAAAACATTAAATTTGTTGTTTTGCTTTAACTGGACACTCAAAGTTTCGCTTTATAGCTTCTTTACGAGCGTTCCACTAAACACATATCATTACTGACAATATAAAGCTTCAAATGGTTTAAATATAGATTCAATTAGAATTTATTATTTGAGCCATTTGAAGCTTTGTACTGTCAGTTACGGTTTGTATGTTAGTGGAACGCTATTGAAGAAGCTGTAAAGCGAAACGTTGAGTGACTAATTAAAGAAAAATGAAAAAATTTTGTGATATGAGGTAATTTATTTCTAGTGTAATAATTATAACATGTTAAAACATTAAACTTTGTTGACATGGGAGTGCATATGAATCCAATTCGATCATGAAGACAAAAAGACATTTTTTATTCGCTGATGTAAAAAAAAAAATATAAAAAATTTTGAACATGAAATATTTATTTTGTAATGATACTTGAGACAATATTTGTGTAATTATTTGAAGCTGTTAATGTTTCGCTTTGATGCAAAATTTTAAGCTAAATCAACAAGTGATTAGTATTTAATAAATGAAATTTTTGAAGGATGTTTAACAACGTTTTTCTGTATATTTTTGGTTTTTGACTCCAACTGTGACCACTAGGTGGAGTCAAGACTGTCTTCAGGCTCAAAGTCATCGGACCAATGTAACCTTCGGAGAAAGGAGCCTTACCTGCGACCAGTCGCGCCACCCCCTCTCTTCCGTCTCTTCACGTCATCTTTCTCGAGGCTTGCGCAATTATGTTGTTTTTTCATCGGTGCGCATGGACGCATCTTTCCACTTAAGACAGGTAGTTGTCCAATCAGAAATTACCTTTCCCTTGAGTAGCCGAGGGCGAGATGGGAGATCTTTAAAAGTAAGAGTAAATTGTGCGCGAGATAATTTCACAATATAATAGTGGTAAAGAACGGTGAATGGTTTGATCGTTCAAAAGGTGCTAACACTGTGGAGAATTTGTCCAGCATTTCTATATATTTACGGTAAGTTATCTCTTCAATAATAAACTTACAGAAACATTTCATACACTAAAAAAATGATTCTGGTTAATCCGATACCCTGTACTCAGTGGAAAATATTTATTTTTTAACTACATTACAATATTTTAATCGTTATTATTAATAGAACTGAAGAAACTGTTATAATGTAATCAATAAATTACATGGCAAAACCTTAATAATTCGAAGCTCTTGAAATAACTGAAGAGGGTATAGAGAAAACTGCTTTCTATCTGTTAAATGAGAAAAAATTGTAAAGATAATTTATTTTTAAATATACTTTAATTATCACTTCTTCCTGTAAAAGTGCTAGTTTTGTTAATTGTACATAAAACTGACTTCACTTTGTTTAACATTTGCTTGATTACACTACGATGATGAGATCTTATACTTTATAGACTGCCAAATATGTAAACATTTACATATTTCTTGTTTCTCTGCAGGTTTTATATAAAACAATGTTAAACACTCTCACTCTATAACAGTGTTAAATAATGGAGTTTTCATTTAGCGTTGTTTATTATATATTACATAATTTAGAAAATTATCCAAAGTACAGTTATTAACGTGATACACCAACAAACTTACAGTAGTTAATGTGCCTCACGCACAAACGTACATTGATTAAATTCGTGTACATAAATAAACAGTGGTTAACAAGATACATAACAAACATACATAACAACCTATAAAAGAACTGGTTTTACAATAAACTCTGTGTCTATTTTTGTGTTGTTTTTTTCATGTTCTGTTTTTTGCTTTTTAACAAGATATATTTGTGCTAGCTATCTTTCTGTGTTTTTTTTTTGTATGACTTCTACTTCAATTCTTGGTTAGGTTATTTAAATGTTTAGAAGCAGTAACTTAGGCATACATTGCCGAAGAGATAGTGGCATAAATTACATGTAATTTATAGGTCAGAGTACAACAACTCTTGGGTGACACGAATCAAGGTTGGCTGGTTCTAAACCAGATCAAATAATTGGTTTTCCTTTCTCACACCAATCTCCACACCTTTAACTCCGTCTGCATAACCCTTGGCTGCTTGTCGTTCTGCCAGTTCAACAAAACCACCAAAAGCAGGCGGGCAACCGTGACTTTGACCCTGCTTTGCTTTCATTCTTTATGCTAGTTGCAGGATCTGCTTCGATGCAGAGAAGGAAAACCGGCTTTACAGGGGCACTTAATTTTATACCCGCATTACAGAAAACACGTAAATTTATTAAATTCTAGAGTTGTAACAGAAATAATTAAACTAGATAATACTGGTGGAATTAGTTTTAAAGGTAATCTTTAAATATCCCCGCGTATACATAAAAAGTATTAGAAATGTTGTTTTTATTGATTTCACTACACGGAGATTGTTGAGGACCTATATTAGCAAAGTCAATCTAATGTATAAAGTCACTATATTAAGATTTTTTTTGTTACAAGTTTACATTACCTTTTTCAAATTAGATCTACGTTTTTAAAACTTATAATTATGCTTTTTTGTGAGGATACTTATTATTTGTGTAGTATATATTATTATTTTTATTTTATGCTAGTTTTTAAAGAAAAGGAAAATATTGTCTTTAAACTTTCAAAAATTAAATTCGAATCATAATTTCCATTTACTTAGAAAATAAGTAATGTACAACTTGAGGGGTGATAAGATGTATAGGTGTAGACTAAGAGACCAGGATATAAGAAATATGACTGTGTGATGTCATAAAAGTAATGTATGACCATTTAAATCCTGTTCACATGAACTCCACGGATGTTACACAATAATCGCTGCTCTGGGTTTATTTAATGCTCTACATGATAATTTCACATTGTGTGTAATTATATGTATGTAAAGTGTTTCAATTATGATAACGTTTTCACGTCTCACCTCCAGTGTAAGAGAACACGTTTGTTTTTAACATAAGTTACCTTGTTGTTAGCGCGTGGGAGCTCTATCTGACATGATCGCTTCGTAGTTGCTTCCGTGGGGGTGTCTTCACGAGAACTTGGACATCTGGAAAATTTAGGAAATAGAGACTAAACTTCCGGAAATACCTTAGCTAAAAGCTTTTTATGTCTAACTGAAATCGTTTGTATTTCTTCGGTTCTCACCGAAGCGAAAAGTGTGTAGTTGGACGAACATCGTGCTCGTAGTCTTCTGTTTATCATTCTCCCATGTTTTGCTTCCCCCTTTTACTTCTTTACACACACACACACATTGTGCTGGCAATGATGATTTCTGATATGTGTAAAGACCTTTGACATAAAACCTGCGCGCTTTTACTTCTATCTAAATATGTTTCTTAGGTCAATATCCCAAGACCGTAAGTTCCATCAGCAATGCAAAGATTCAGATGTTTCTCGACTTATTTCCTCCAGTCACGCCCGTTTCCGAGGCAACATACTTATTTTGTTGAGCTACCTTGTCGTTATCTGAAGGAACGCTCAAACATATTACACGGGTCACGTTTACCTAAGGTTGTTAAAACTCACATCCCATGAGACGCTAAACAAGACAAAATCTTTAATAAAATAAAGCAAGTAATATTTGAGATATTATTATCTAATTGTTTATCTTGGCTCAACTTTTTTGTTATTATTAATGAAAAAGAGCATTTTGATAAACATGCAGAGTTGGTAGGCTTATTTCCACACTTTGGAACTCGGAGCCTTTGCTGGGATAACATTTAGATAACAAACAACAACTTGAACCTCAGTTCTTCCTCACACACCTAACGAAAATTATCTACATCTCCGGTCACGAGCCTTTTTCTGGGCTTGACCCAGGTCACTGACTTTTATCTTTTTTTTGTTGTTGTTTCTTTCTGAACGGTTTAGAAGGTCATGCTTGAACCTTTCCCCCCTTTTTTTATTCTTTAAGCCATTGTACCGTAAAATGTTAAGAGGTAGTGAAAGTTAGCGTACATGACTTACCAAAAGGAACTCTGGCGCCGAGCAGGTGATTCTCGTCTTGTCCAGCAACTCAGTTGAAATCTCAGGCAAACCTCATGTTTGGTTGACGTCATAGTATACCTTCATCTCTATTGGTTTACCGAAAAGAACACCTTATGCACTGAAGAGATTGAGAATTCAGGTCAGTTAGTGTGCTCTTGGAAGCGGGAAGGCAAAGCGTAGGTCTCAATTCTGAATACAAAACACAAACCCAGAACACCGTATCGGAACATATTTATCTACACTGATCTTCACAGAGCGTGAATATATAAATGTGAAAGAACTCGAGTTTTTGTTTCTAATTTTGTTTTACTGAGAAACTGAAATGTCTGGTGCTCAGTTAGATACTTTATTGTTACTAAATGTTTTATTTGTTAAATACGATTCGCCAGCGATATGTGGGGAGTTTTGTAAAAGTTTTATACCTGGCTGATATATCGTAGGTAAGAATGTTTACACACATTAAACGATATATCGTAGGTAAAAATGTTTACATACATCCAACAGTATATTTTAGATAAGAATGTTTACATACATCCAACAATATATTTTAGATAAGAATGTTTACAGACATCAGACCATATATCGTAGGTAAGAATGTTTACACACATTAAACGATATATCGTAGGTAAAAATG
>NW_013665804.1:770290-775834 GCF_000517525.1 Limulus polyphemus | reverse complement strand
GTAAAAATGTTTACATACATCCAACAGTATATTTTAGATAAGAATGTTTACATACATCCAACAATATATTTTAGATAAGAATGTTTACATACATCCAACAATATATTTTAGATAAGAATGTTTACAGACATCCAACAGTATATTTTAGATAAGAATATTTACAGACATCCAACAATATATTTTAGATAAGAATATTTACAGACATCCAACAATATATTTTAGATAAGAATGTTTACAGACATCAGACCATATATCGTAGGTAAGAATATTTAGACACATTGAAAGATAAAACTTGAGAATGAATAGTTTGGTTAATCAGATAATGAGACGAAAGCTTCTGATGAAAATATCTCCCTACTTGAAAGTGGTGAGTAGCTAAATAAACTAGTAACATGCAAAACAAGGTGTTCTATTATTTTGCCCATAAACATGAAACCAGGAAAACTCACACACAAACTAGTGGTGTTATTTACCAAACATCTACGCTTGATACCATTTTACTATTAAGATTAATAAACAGCTGAAATAAGAAATTATTGTTCTTACTTGTATTTTCAAAACATCTTAAAGAAAAAGATCGGTGTTCTTCCGCTAGCACTTAATGTCAAAATGTTTGTTATATACTGTACAAAACAGTTAGAGTTATACAACAGTTGTACAAAACAGTTAGAGTTATACAACAGTTGTATAAAACAGTTAGAGTTATACAACAGTTGTATAAAACAGTTAGAGTTATACAACAGTTGTATAAAACAGTTAGAGTTATACAACAGTTGTATAAAACAGTTAGAGCTATACAACTGTTGTATAAAACAATTAGAGTTATACAACAGTTGTACAAAACAGTTAGAGGATAATAGAGAATTAATAATATTTTATGAAAGCGAAGGCACTGCTATAAAATAATCTTAATCGTTTCTCCCCTTCCCCTACCGCTGATTTTTGTGAAAGTAAGGCGTTTGATAATCCGCTATGTGTTTCGAGAGGCAAGTATGTGGTCATTCAGTCACTCTTGAAAACGAACATTTGGTAGAGGTTCATGGCATTCCATTTCAATATGGAGTAATGTTATCACGAACAACAAGATTAGCCTTCTTCAAATAAGAATGTTGATAAATTCAGAGGTATTCTCGTTCACTCTTTTGTAAAAGTTGTTACAGAGCGTCTTTACTTTCTGGAGTCATTCCACCGGAACTGGTGCGTCTTCCATGAGCTGAAATCCGTTGAGCGTTTAGACCATTCTAGTTGGTAAATCCACTCCTTTTGAAAGATTGTGTCGACCGGTTAAATATGATGAGGGCGGGTGTTATACATTAAGTTGAAGTTAGAGCCAACTGCACCAAAATGGTCATAGGATTTGGTGCCTATACCATGCAACATAATGAGCATTCTGCAGGATGTGCAAGTCTGTATTTTCACCCCCACCATATGAAAATGGAGTAGATCTGGTACTAGCTTTTCTCCAAATGAGTATGCACGTTTCTGATATCAGCAATTCATCTGTACGAAGAATGCTACTCCATATATAACTAGTCCAGTGGGCATGTTCTCGGTACGCGATTACAGGCTCAGTGTTTTGTGCCCTTCTTCGAGCGGAAAGCGCTTTTCTGGCCGTCTGGCATACAAACAGACCTTGTGTCTGTTTCTATTCAACTATACATCGAACACTGTCTCTAGTTGTGGATGTAAACATGTGAGACTGTTTTGGAGTAGGTAGCCTACAATTTGGTGGAGTCAAATACGACAGATAGCGATCGTCTACTTGTGTTATGTATGATGGTCTGCTGACAATAACCTGTTGTGATTTCTATTCAACTATACGTCGAACACTGTCTCTAGTTGTGGATGTAAACATGTGAGACTGTTTTGGAGTAGGTAGCCTACAATTTGGTGGAGTCAAATACGACAGGTAGCGATCGTCTACTTGTGTTATGTATGATGGTCTGCTGACAATAATCTGTTGTGATTGGCCAGACTCCATAAGTCCACTGGCTTTCCTTATAAGTGTAACATACAAATGTCTTCTCTAATCTTGGCTGATGAAAGGTTTGGAACAGTTTGCAATATATTATGCACGTCGAAGTAAAACAATATTGTAGCCTTGCGTGATTTTTACCACTGTTATTAAGCATTTTGGTTTCGGTACTCAATCAGCTTTCAGTATTTAAATTTTATTATAAAATATCGTACTGTATGAACTTTTTCTGCTATCATAGACGATCCATCTGACGAGTTATGGTTTGGAATGAAGGAACTCCTACGTAGCGACGTATTAAGACAAAATAAATAGATTCAAAATGACTGAACATTAGATTCTCTGACTTGTACAATAATGAACCGAGAGGGTGATTTACATTACTTTACAACAGCGGCATTGTCTTAACTTAGCTATAATATGTTCAAATTCAGTTTATCCTTCACTGTTTAGCACTATGTATTAAGCTAACAGATTGTGTCGGTATAGGCTGCTAAAACATAAATAATTGTTTATGTTTCTAACGATTAAGCATAAAACACATGAATCATTTACACACAGATAAATCATTGGTGCTCACTATAAAAATTTTGCTCTTTATTTTAGGTTTCAAGCAACCTTGGTCCTACAATGGGCCTATCTTTCAGACGGACGGAAGTGATCTTTGGGTTACTTCTTTTAGTATGCGTTACCGTTCCTCTTATAAGAACAGGTAGGTACCTGGTCCAGTAGTCAGCTTTTTAATGAAATTTCACGTGATGAGTTTCACGTTAGAGAAACACAAATATAGTTAATTATATATTTTTTGTACGAATTAAGCTAACACAGAAGGTCTTGTTTGAAAAGTTGGCACGACTCAAATTTCATTATGTTTTGCTCTCTCCTGTTCAGTTTCAGTGTTGATCGTCAGCTTTTATCAAGGTTACTCTGAACCGGTCCAGGTAATTCAGCTATGATCATTTCCATGTAAAAATAATTTTCTGGGAATTTTTCCATTTGATTGTTCACCTCGCAATCTGAATCATTTAAAAATTATTGCCGTTGATAAGTATTAGTGGAAATTCCCAAGCTTTTTCATTGTTTCCCTAATTTTTATTTGAGTGTAATGCATGTATACGAGGTCGAACTGATGGTGAATGTATGCAATGTTTTCTCTTGCCAGGTTATTTATGAGTAACACGTGTTTTTATATTTAAAAATCCTTGATACGCGCTCTTATGGTGTAAATGACTCGAAAAACAATAATTTCGTAGAAATGTCTGATTTTTTAGTGTGTGTCTTTGAGGTAATGTATTCGCACAGAGACTGTTATGAATAAACCGTTTATGAAACTATTACACTTCTTTGTTTAGTGCTTGCCGCAATGTATGATATTACAAACCTCTGATGGAATGTGTATATCAAAAATGAAAGATAGAATTAAACAATGGCTCGGTCATAACCGATTCATCTTCGTCAGGCGAATTTTTTTTTTTTTTTGGATATCAGAGTATTTAACAAACTTCTCAAACTTTATATGGTATCTCAATATGTGCATTTAACTTGAAGGCCTTTAGAAATTTCTGTGCCTAATTACGTAATAAAAAGCAAATATATAAGTTTTTTTTTATGATAATGCGTAGTTGAAGATATAATGTCATCGAAAGATAAATCAGTAAAACGTCAAGCTGTTTCTTTCTTTTTTTCACTTACAAGAACGATTATAAGTTTGGCATCGTGATGAATACTTAAGGGACTTGTTGCTGTTAGATACCTAATGTTTTTTTGATGACGCAAGTTTTATTTAGACAAAACGTGACCTTAGTTGTACGTTGCACCAGAGTGTTCTTCTGGAACGCTGTCAGCTTAATGGGGGGGGGGGATAGAAAATTACCGATTATTTAGTAATGGTACATTAAAATGTCTGAACTCTGACTCCTGATGCTACTTAATTTTTATCCTGTTTAGAATTGATGACAAGTTATTATTCTGGAAAAAAATATATATGCTGATATAATTAAAAAAAAACCTTGTTCGTTTGCTTGTTATGAATTTCGCGCAAAGCTACACGAGGGCTATCTTCGCTAGCCGTCTCTAATTTAGTAGTGTAAGACTAGAGGGAAGGCAGCTAGTCATCACCACCCACCGCCAACTCCTGGGCTACTCTTTTACCAACGAATAGTGGGATTGACCGTCACATTGTAGCGTACCCACGGCTGAAAGGGCGAGCATGTTTGGTGTGATGGGGATTCGAACCCGCAGATTGTGAGTCGAGCACTTTTACCACCTGGCCATGCAGGGCCCATTTGCTTTTGAGCTAAATTAAAGTGAAAGTGTGCGTTTTACGCCACGTATAGCGTATCTTGTTTGATCATTTTCTTGAAAAATCAGAGAATTTAATGTGGGAAGCAAATTCAGTTGTACTCTACAGTTTTGTATTTCTCTTTTTCTACTTTATGGCTAACTAGTGGAAAAAACTTTTGAATCTTTGCTCATTTCGTAAATGCTTACCTTTAATATGAAGTAAACTTTTGTCCATATACCTTCAGTACCTGGAAAATTTCCTTGAAAAAAAAATGTATTCTAAATATTAAGACATATTTCAAACAGAACTTGTACGTACTTAGAAGCTGGAAAATCTCAATTTAGAAATCCCAACCCCACCGTAATTGTTTAAAGGTGATGCCTGGCCTTTACATTCCCAGTAATTATAGTTTATTTTAAGACTAAAACGTTTTGGTTATCTGGTATGATTACAGAAACGCACACGCAACACTAGTAAATAATAATAAAGCATGAGCTTATGATAATCAAGAATCACGTGATATGAACCCCTACATCCGGTCTAACTATACTATTAGTTTAGTCATTAGGCAATTGCAATTCACAGTCAGTACTTTTGCGTGGAAATCGTTCTACAAATTACACCTCACTCTATTCCAGTGGGTAATGCTAACCAGTAGAGTAAGAGCCAGATAAACACTGGTGACCACTAGAATAAGAAATAGAGGGACGCTACTGACCATTAAAACGAGACAGAGGTAAACATTGCTGACTTGTATGGTGAAGTAAAAAATATTGATTGCTATGTTAAAAACAGAAAGGACACTGCTGTAGTAAAGCAGATATTTATCATTATGGTGAAAGCAGTGAGAATACTGCCTACCATGACAATACTTTGGTGTTTTAAAAGTCTTTGTTTGAAATAAGTCTTCAGTGAAGGCTCTGTTAGTGTAAGATCCGAAGAGTCGCGAATTAAATATAGTTGAGTCTACTTCAGAACTAGGGGGTCTACGGTAATTTCTGAGGGATTTTACAGCAGAACTGTGAAACGTTGGCTAAGCTTGAAGTGCCTGAAAAATATTTAAATAAGAGAGGACTGATACAATCTTAGAATGATCCTATGTTTAAATAAGAGAGGACTGATACAATCTTAGAATGATCCTATGTTTAAATAAGAGAGGATTGATACAATCTTAGAATGATCCTATGTTTAAATAAGAAAGGACTGATACAATCTTAGAATGATCCTATGTTTAAATAAGAGAGGACTGATACAATCTTAGAATGATCCTATGTTTAAATAAGAG
>NW_013665804.1:759243-770237 GCF_000517525.1 Limulus polyphemus | reverse complement strand
CTCAGATTGAACAGTCTGTGTTGTAACTTTCTCTACAAATTCAACGTCTGATGTCGTACTTTCCTTCTCGACCTGAGAGTTTTGCGTTGTGGTTTCCTTCTCCAATTTATATACTTGTGTCATAATTTCTGCATCTTAAGATGCAGAAATTACGACACAAGTATCTAAATTGGAGAAGGAAACCACAACAACTGCCACTGATGCTGGAGTGAAAACCATAACAGAAGATAATCAAGTTGAAAAGAAAACCACAACGCAAACCTCTCAGGTTGAGCCTATGTTTAAATAAGAAAGGACTGATACAATCTTAGAATGATCCTATGCAAATAAAATCATACATTATACATTGTTGTCTTTCTTCTCGTTTTTTTTTATAATATTTTTCGTTATCGTGAAAAACCACATTGGAAATGCTGGTTCATGTTGTATACAGGTTTGTTCTAAACCGACTTACCTAATATAGTAGAATAAGTTTAAAAGCACTGACTGTATTAGTGCTGACACTTAGTTACATGTAGTTAAAATACTTTAAGACAGTGTTTGTATTAGTGCTAAACCTTTGGCCTCATCTGACAGAATACGGTACTATAAAATATCAATCACGAGTAGAATGAGCTTAAAAACAGTGTTTCTATCGTTGTCTATTAAAAACCTCTTCTCCTTTATTACCTACCGATATCACTTAAAATAAATCCAACAGTGGAACTCACGGCCTGTCTAAGTTTTTGGTTCACAAGAAATCGTATCTTTCATTCAACAGTCCCTTGAAAACTTGTTATAACGTAAAGTGTCTGTCTAATTTTTGTGATTATTGAGACATCAGTGGCCAAAGGTCAAAATTTTGACTGAGTGAAATTATAATTCTCATGACGTATCATAAAGATTTAGACGTTTCAAACTGGTTATTACTGGAAGAGACTCGAAGTGTTCAATATGAAGTGAACGAAAGTAGCTGGAGAAGACGAGACACGACGTACTTGAGCTTCAAAGGAAAATTTAAAACAGCTTCCACTCCAGACTCCGAAAACTAGATCTTGAGAGTGAATCATGATAGGCAGAGAAATTTCCAAGGGAAAAAACAAGGAAAAAATAAGCTCAACTCACTTCTAATATATTCATACCCTGTATAGTTCAATTCACTTTAAATTCACATCACGTATAGTTCAACCCACCTCAACAAAATTCACACGATATATAGTCCAATTTACTTCTAATATATTCATACCATAGTTCAACCTATTTTAAATTCACATCACGCATATTCATGCCTTCTATACTTCAACCCATTTTAAAGCCACACTACGTATAGTTCAACCCATACAACAAAATTCACACGACGTATAATCCAATTTACTTCTAAGATCTTCACTTCATAGTTCAACCTACTTCGAATATATTTACACCATGTATTGTTCAACCCACTTATAATTCTGAGATTATATTGTTTGATGACAGAATATTCGTTTACCTTAATAAATATATCAAAAAGTGTTTGTAAGATAAGAATATCGTGTTAGTTTTACTGATAATTATTCTCTTTTAAGTATTAAAAACTTATATGATACTAACCGTATGACTTTTAGAGCCTTGTTACAAACCCATCGAGGGTCTAAATACAAAATCCAGAAAATATTAATTAATTAATATTACGTTTAAAGCCAAAGCCAAAAAGCATTCATCATAAGGCGTTCAAAAACAAGTTCTGAAATGGACGAAATTCTTTCAAAAACAAATCCGGGAAGAGTTAAAATTGCAGAAATTGTTCAGTAGCCCAAAATCATTATATATATATATATATATACCAACCACGTATTCACTTATACTTTTAATGCTATGTAAAGCTCTTTAGTTATATCATATCATTCAATTAAGTTCCATAATGCACAGACCCTGGAAGCATTTTGTTGAAGTAAAAGCCTTATAATAAGAAGCTGATGCGTAAAAGCTTTGGGATATAAACGACCTTCTTGTTGGTTCATTGTCCGGAACGTTTCCTTTTTCTCAAGAGGAACGTTCTACACAAGGTCGTCTTCCAACATGATGTTTCAAAGCTTTTCAGAAAGTTCAATGTCACGGAAATTATAGACATTATGAAACTTCTTGGATAAAAAAAAAAAATAGGCTGTTGAATTCGATTTCTTGCAATACAAAAATTCACTTAATTTCGTTTTCCAATCATCCTGGGGGCGAGCTCAAGCGTTACCTAAGTTGTCGCGGATGGGGAAAAAAAATCGTATTATACTGCAGTTAACAATGGGGCGAAAGAGAATTTCAACAAATAAGTGCGATCAAATATTTAGACAAAAGTTTTACTATCTATTTCGTTTTTTTTTTTTACATTTTTTACATACAAATTTAGTTTAAAAAAATTGTAAGAAATAAAGTTTATCGACCCTTTTAGGATCACTGTTGGGGTGGCTTGTTATTTTCATTACATAACAGTCTGTTCACGTCACCACGTACAAGAATCCTAAATCAAGGGAATTTCGCTATAATTTGTGTTACGAATAAATGAGGGACTTTCATTAATTTTATTGCCAATAAATTAACATTCCATGATAACTGTGTTTCTCGGAGCTGAATCACCTCTGCCTAAGAAATGGTAACTTTCTTTTAAATATTCTTAGTCTATTGTGTTAATTTTTATTTATTATTTGTTAATTTCAACTTGAATTAATGTTCTTTTGTTTTATTACAGCACCCTTATCATCGATATTACGATCACCACGTGAAAGAGGTAATCTTTTATCAATATCATTATATACTTAACTTTCTTTGACTTCTCAGTTCCTTCAATGAAATTAATTAGTTGTCGTTATTTTGACAAACAATAATCGATGAAAGAACTTTGTGTTCGCTGATGCGGAGGTTGTTCCCCTGGCTCAAGATAACAGATGTATATTTGATCCAAATGTGTTTCCAGGGGATATTTTTAAAATGTTTAAATCATAATTTACCGTATTATTTAGTAAGATAACCCATGCTTTATTTCTGAGTTCCCTTGCTGAATTTTTTTAACAGGACACTATTATAAACTATCCTTCCTGAGAATATTATGTCAGCCTCGTTTTTAAGATATCAACGTAAGCTCGTACTTACTGAGAACACTATTTTGTTTACAGGATGTTATTACATGCTGAACCATTATGCCAACGGAGAGCAGATTGCGACAAACGAGCCATGCCTCAACTGTACATGTAATAACAGTATGCTGATGTGTTATTTGCGTGTTTGTCCTTTCGTGCGGCCTGTGGATGAAGACTGTATTGTAGAAAAGGAAGAGGGAGAGTGTTGTCCGAAGATTACTTGTCCGGAGGGTTAGTAAGCTTTCGTTTTCACGTGTGCTTTGGTATAGTACAGAGCTACAAGTAACAAAATTGCATATTTCTTTAGAAAGCTAATTTTCATGTCCCCAATTACTGATCTAAACTACATAAGAGATTAATATGGTCTCGAAAATAACACCCGACTGTAGTTTAAAAAAAATCGATATGCTTCTAGCTATGGACACGTTTCGTGTGCTTTGTTATGACATGGTGTTTCCGTTTCGGCTTCAGACTTGATCGTTGTCTGATTACTGACTTGACGATCATTTGAAGTCTGAGTATTGTTCTGTTACGATTGTGTAACCTTCTGGCGGTTAGGGGAACCTTTGAACTGAAAGGATAAACAAACTACTAGAAATGCTCAAATCGTGGAAATGGGACAAAGACAGAGACAAGAGGCAATTCATTTGGATCTATACAGCTATACAGTTAGAAGTTGTGGACACGTTATTTTACGTATGGTTTCATATAATAAATAGTCTTGAAATGATTGTTAAAGGTGAACTATGCACGTGCCAGCCGCTATCTGCACAACATTTCAGGGCAACAGTCAAGTGAATACTAGCGACCAGGCTGTAAAGAACAGACTTCGCGAATCTAAATTAAAATATAAAAGACATGTTCCAACCCAAGAGTTTACCAAACAACATCATAAAACTCTTTTGGACATTCGCCAAAACTTTGAAAATTGGTGGTAAAGTCATTTGGCGTATGTATTTTTCCCAGATGAATCAAGGTCTCATGTCTTTGCGGGTGATCGAAGGGGTTCGTGTCTGGAGAGTTGGAAATGAATGATATTATCAGTAGTATTGAACCCAGTTTTACGACCTTTTACTGAGTCCAATCAATCCAGACATTGTCCCGATACTGAATAATGTCGGATGACATACTGCCAGGACAGTGCTGGACTACTTTGATCCAAAATCTATAGTGGCCACAAACTGGGAGGCAAGAAATTTTTCAGAATGCCTGTGGAGCTTCATGGATGCCATGTGAATCAACGTCTTAAGTGGCCACTCAAAGTCATAGTGTTTGACATTACATTGATACAGGAATCGAATAGGACTATTCATACCGTTTTCCGCCAACTGAGAAGACGTAAGCCTTCCTGATGTAGATAATTTGATTAGCCAGGCTCTAATTATCATTTTGATCTTGAGGACACTCGTGTTCTACTGGTTATAGCTAGTGATATATTATTGAGAAGTAGAGTGTTTCGTTAAATGCGTTCTTCTAAGATATACTTAAATTTCAGGCTCTGTTGTTCCTTTAGTTAAATAAATGTTTTATTATATAAATGTTGCCCGTTAATTTCTTTCTTTTTTTCTTCTTGAATCCCGAGGCCGGTTATGACCATAGTGGCACCTTAGATGCTAATGCATCGTCGGTGATTCTCGGGCAGAGTTACCTAATGGCACCCATCTTCTCTCCAGGCAGCCGTCTATAATTTAGCTGTGAAAGACAAGAAGGAAATGAGCTAGTCAAGACCACTCACTGCCAACTCTTGGGCTGTTCTTTTATCAACGAATAATGGGATTGACCGTTACATTATAACGCACTCACAGCTGAAAGGAAACTCATGTTTGGTGACTAGATTCGAACCTGCGACCTCCAGATTGCGAGTCAAACGCTATAATCATTAGGTCACGCTAGGCCTTAGTTTCTTTTGATGTGGTTTACTGAATGTTTCCATTACGTTTAGT
Source organism: Limulus polyphemus (assembly GCF_000517525.1). Classification (NCBI taxonomy): domain Eukaryota; kingdom Metazoa; phylum Arthropoda; class Merostomata; order Xiphosura; family Limulidae; genus Limulus; species Limulus polyphemus. Next base: position 765,208 of record NW_013665804.1, on the reverse strand, counting down.
ACAGGTTGACTTACATTAAGTACTTACATATTTCATTTTTGAACTTCAGACTTTTTATAAACGAATATTTGCAGTTTTATTTATATTGAATTAATTAAACCCAGTATTGCAGTAATATTGATGTGCCAGTTTTTGAAATTATTGATATGTTTTTTCTTTCATAGCTCATCAGTGTGATCAACCTTTTTTTTTTTCCAGTTTCACCACAGACTACCATTACGCTCACGACAGAAGTACCAACGACTCAAGGTCCAGGTTTGTATTTTTAATGTACGGCATGTCAAAATGATATATAATTTTCCGTTTCTCTAGTTTTACTGTCAGTAATTTTACCATTGACCCAAATTCCGCTTTGGTCAAGTAACACACAATAACATCAGTGAAGAAATACTGACTAAAACATAATTGTTGCTTTTGTAGTTTGTGAGATTGGTTGAAAAAGATGAGAGAGCTTTTGGCATGGCGTGTATTGTTCATCTTGAAGAGATGTGCATGGTTTGTGAACCGACTCAAACAGGGCAGTTTACCACAAGGACACAACTAAACGTTTCCTTTCCTTTACACCCACTATGGAAACTCACTCTCAACAGGGCGTTCTGCTCCGTCTCCATCAACTTATACGACTAGTAGTGTATAGCAGCTATCAAATAGTTTCCCTCTGTCTCACTTGAGTTATGATCTACATCTTTTGTTTTGTTTTCTCTTTTTTTCGAAATTTAAATTGTCAAAGAAATAGACATATCATTTCTGTACATAAGTCTTAAATGGCTTCTTGCAAACTGGCATTGAAAACTATTTTAATACGTTTAGACCTTTAACATTATATTAAAAAACGATCATTGGAGCATTTCATAAGTGGTTTGAGAAGTGAAACCGATTTTACTCTTGTCATCAGAAAATTAAAATACTTCCAATGAAAATGATTCTTTAGAAGTCACAAATTATGTTTAGTCATTATATATATTAAGTCTTCTTTTTCGCACCAATGAGAAATTTTTATCATATCTCTGCAGGTTGCTACCTGAATGGCCAGTACTATCAAGAAGGTGCCCAACTTCCACCGACAGAAGACAGACCCTGCGAAGTTTGCTACTGCATTTTGAATAGTACAGCTTGCGTGATGCAAGAATGCGCTCTACAAGTAGAAGGTTGTTCCCCAGTTTACCAAAAGGGGGCGTGTTGTCCTTCTCGGTACAATTGCAGTACGTAAAGAACACATCTTTTCTCATTTCAATAACACAGAAAAACATGAATTGCTACATTCATACTAGGTGTTAAAATAAAACAAATATATTTTTATATTGCTAGTAGACAACACTGACTTTCCTGAGATGTAAATTATAAAACAGGTGTTATTTAAGAGACATTTAAAAATAAAATAAATCAGTGTTTTGTAACGTGTACGTTAAGTTGTTCAAGGAAGCTTCACTTTAATATAATCAAACAAGGATCAAAGGGTTGTTCGGCCTATGTTTTTGAAATATGACAGATGAATTGAAAAACTAGTCACTACAAATAATACATATTTTAAAACTCGTAACCGAAGACTTTACTTATGTATAATTATGTGTACTAATCTCTTAATTATGTGGGAAAGCAATGAAATAATAGTAATTTACAGTTCGTTTCGTTATTTAATTACCGACTTTAGCAAGGGGTGTTATCCTTCATGATATTGTAACAACTGTTGTACGGAGCAAAGATTTTACATAAAATTACAGATATTATGTGTATCTAATCTGTTTAATTCGGGTTTGAGAATTACTTAATTATTTAATTTCAGCTAAAAACTCCGCGACGACAGCGCCACCACCAATTATGGAAGAAAAAGAATCAGGTAACTGCAGTTTTCTTCTAATAAACTTTAAGAGTGAAAAATAAGATAAAATTAGAATTGTCAGAAAAATCAACTAAAATACAGGAAAAAAGTGTTTAAAAAAAGGCGTTTCATTTTCTGCATAAACAAGTCACAGTGATTTGAATTTTACGTATCTATATTTTTCTGACAATACCACTTATAGAAAAATTTCCTGTACGTTTCTATGACAACTACTGAAAAAAATGTTTTGAATTTTGTTAATATAATTTTCGAAAGATCTATACTTTGGAGCACTTTAGAAAATAAAATCATTTTTCGATATTTATTTTTTTTTTTTTACAGAGGGCTGTATGGTAGAAAATCAGTTTTTCCCTGACGGCGAACCAGTTGAAACAGACGATCCCTGTGAACATTGCTACTGCATGGGCAACGAAGTTGTCTGTGCAATACAAACGTGTAAGCCACCAGGGAGCGCTTGTATACCAATTCCAGATCAGGAAAACAAGTGCTGTCCTGAAAAATATGACTGTCGTAAGTATAATTTTAAAGTAAAATAGAAACATAAGAAGGTACCTTAATGTTGCACAAGGATTCATATTTGTTATGTAAAATAAGATGAAAGTATGATGCAAATTTGTAATGTGATAAACAGGTTGTTATATATGTATCTTTTCAAGGCTCTTGCTATGATAAATCTAGCTTGCACCATTACAGACAATACAGTCTGTGTTAATAATTCATAAAGTGTTTACTTTAGCCTTCAACCCTTGTAGCAGAGTTTTCAAAACTAGAGTTTACTATTAACATTGGAAACAAAAATCTAATCAAACATACGTGTGTGTTTATTTATCTAGCCACAACAGATATTCCAATAATCACGACAACAGAAATGGACAACATAACCAAGGATGATGTAATTAACACAGAAATATCAGAACTTGTACCCTCAGAACAAACCCTCTCGGAACCAACCTACACAGTACATATCGATTCAGATAAAACGACTTTGGGACAGGCTACTTCAGAAGAAAACATTACCACTACACCCCATACTGTTTTAGAAGAAGAATTTATCACGACTGCTACATTACCAAAACATCTGGCTATAAAACTCATTCCTGAGAAAGAAGAGTCTATGTCTGGTAAGGAGATTACCACGGTAACAGAAAAACATGTTCCGGTCACTTCAGGAACAAAAACACCAGGAATACCGACAACTGAAACCTTTACATTATTCGCAGGAGAAAAAGTTGACGTAACTGTTAAACCAAAATTTCCCGGGAAAGAGGAAGAGTTGACATCTGGTCAAGAGATTACCACAGTAATAGAAGAGCGAGTTCCGGTCACAAAAACAACCGAAAAATTGACCACGACACAACATCCAGTCATTGTGAAACCCACAAGTAATACCAGACACGTAATAATACCAGCTGGAATTCCAGGAGAAGGTAAGTGATATAATAAAAAACTTTAAATACTCAAACACCTGGCATAACCAGGAATTCCATCGAAAGATGAGTTAAAATTGTACGTTACATATCCAGACACGTGGTAATATCAGTTGTATCTTTCTGAGAAGGTAAGTTGAAACTGTAAAACTTTTAAATCTCCAGATACATTTCAATACCATTTGGAATTTCCGTAGAAAGTGAGTTAAAGTATTATAACTTTAATTATTTAAACGCATGTTAATATGAGTTCGAATTCGATAAAAAATAATTCAGTTTATGAAACTTTGAATATTTAAATTGACAGGATTAAGATAATCAGCATCTGTTAGAGAGTATTAATATATGTGGATACAAAATCTCTGTCTATAGGTATCTGTCGCTACGGCAACAGAATATATCAAAATGGCGAAAGTGTTCCGTCTGTTGATTCCTGCACCAACGAGTGTATCTGCGTGCACAGTGTGGTCACCTGTCAGAGGGTGTACTGTGACCAGCCGAATGACGACGTCATTGACTGTATTCCTGTTTTTAGAAAGGGACAGTGCTGTCCGGAATACCAATGTAGTAAGTGGTGAAAATAAGTAAATGAATTCAGAGAAACTTTTTGACATCTTAACACAAAATCTTGGTAGCATAACGCATAAATTCTTAAAATTTTATATGGGTCTTTTAATTAGAGCAAAAAAAATAAATAAAAAATAAACTTAGTTAATTTGTTTTATTGAATATCGCGCAAAGCTACTCAAGGGCTATTCGCGCTAACCATCTCTAATTTTGAAGAGATAGACTAGAAGGAAGGCAGCTATTCAAAACCACCAACCGCCAACATTTGGGCTACTTTTTACCAAGGAATAGTGGAATTGACCATCATAGTATAACGCTCCCACGGCAGAAAGGGCGAACGTTTTCGGTGATGGGATTCGAACCCGCGAAAGGGATAAAAGAATCAGTGAAGTTAGGCTTGTGTACAAACACCTGAAATTAAGGTTAAAAAAAGCTTCATCTGAATTTAAAAAGAAAATTACCAGCCAAAATGATTTAATTACTAAAACAATTACAAAATGACAGAACATTTAAAATAATCAAGGTTGCAAATATTACATCTAAATTTAATTTACATACAGGCTAGCTTGCATATTTAATCTTCCCCTTAGGTCGGAGGTTTTCTATTTACCTGAGTAGCTATTGAGGTCGTCATAAATTTTAATATCAATTCCAGTATACTTGAAGTAACTATGTGGTTGGATTGGTTTGTTTGAAGTTAAGTACAAAGCAACACAATGATCTATCTGTGCTTTGCAGACATACCACTGTGCCATTGGGTAGCATGTGGATAGAGTTAATTGCCCCACTTCTCAAAAGCTTTCAGTTTTCAGGACTTAATATATACACAAAGTAAAAGATACAACAGTTTCAATTGTATTGTTATTGTAAGATTTATTAATTTTTGTATTTCGAAGTCTGGTAAAATTTAAAAACATCAAAAACATTAACTTTGGGTAACTGGTAAGGATTGTTTTTAGTGCTTCATAAATATAAATATTGAAATCTATTTCAGTGGTTTTCTTCGCCTGTAAAAAAAACAAAACTTTTTTGAATTTTGTAGTTCGAGAAACTGTGACAACAGAGCAGATAAAACAGGTAGAAACAACAACCAAACCGGAAAATACACATATCGTAACAAGATTAGATATTGCAGACAGTATCTTACAGAAACAAACACCAACACAAACATCTAGGATTGGAGAGAAATCAACAGCACAAACTCTTTCAGTTGAGAGAGAAATCACAACACCAGCAGTTGAAATCGGTTTCGAAATCACAACGCAAACAGCTGAAGTTGAGAAAGAAATCACAAAACTCATCAGTGAGGTTGGAGAGGAAGCAACAACACAAACTGTTCAGGCTGAAAGGGAAACAACACAACAAAGTACTGGTTATGATGAGATAATTATAACAAAAGCTGTTCAAATTGAGAAAGAAACCACACCACCAACCCTTGAAGTTGGGAAGAAGAACACGTCAGTTACTGAAGTTAAAAAAACTACAACGCACACTGCTGAAGTTGAGAACGAAATTACAGAAGTTGTAGAAATTACATCAGACGTCGCCCAATTTGAGAAAGAAACCACAACACAAGCCCTTAGAATTGACAAAGAAACCCCAACACTTGTGACTGATTTCAAAGTGAAAACCATAACACAAGCTAATCAAGTTGAGAAGGAAATTACAAACCCTGTAACTGAAATTGAAGAGAAAACAACACAAACTGTTCTGGTTGAAAAGGAGACAACAACATCAAGTACTGAATATGGAGAGGAAATGAAAACACCAGCTGTTGAAGTTGAGAAGGAAAGTACAGCAGCTACCTTTCAAGAAATTGTAGAAATTACAACACAAATCTCTCAATTTGAGAAGGAAACTAAATCACAATCTTCTGTAGTTAATAAGGAAACCACAACACAAACCTCTCAGGTTGAGAAAGAAAGTACGACACCAGTCGTTGAATTTGTAGAGAAAGTTACAACACAGACTGCTCAATCTGAGAAAGAAACCACAACACTATTCCTTGAAGTTGAGAGGAACACGACATCAGAAACTGCAGTTAACAAAACTATAACACAAACTTCTGAACACAACAAGGAAACCATAACTCCTGCTTTTGAAAATCATTCTAAGATTGTATCAGTCCTTT
>NW_013665804.1:750830-759233 GCF_000517525.1 Limulus polyphemus | reverse complement strand
AAGATGCAGAAATTATGACACAAGTATATAAATTGGAGAAGGAAACCACAACGCAAAACTCTCAGGTCGAGAAGGAAAGTACGACATCAGACGTTGAATTTGTAGAGAAAGTTACAACACAGACTGTTCAATCTGAGAAAGAAACCACATTACCATCTCTTGATGTTGAGAGGAACACGACATCGGAAACTGCAGTTACCAAAACTATAACACAAACTTTTGAACACAACAAGGAAACTATAACTCCTGCTTTTGAAGAAGATGCAGAAATTACGACACAAGTATCTAAATTGGAGAAGGAAACCACAACAACTGCCACTGATGCTGGAGTGAAAACTATAACACAAGCTAATCAAGTTGAAAAGAAAACCACAACGCAAACCTCTCAGGTTGAGAAAGAAACTACGACACCAGACGTTGAATTTGTAGAGAAAGTTACAACACAGACTGTTCAATCTGAGAAAGAAACCACAGCACTATACCTTGAAGTTAAGAGGAACACGACATCAGAAACTGCAGTTAACAAAACTATAACACAAACTTTTGAACACAACAAGGAAACTATAACTCCTGCTTTTGAAGAAGATGCAGAAATTACGACACAAGTATCTAAATTGGAGAAGGAAACCACAACAACTGCCACTGATGCTGGAGTGAAAACTATAACACAAGCTAATCAGGTTGAAAAGAAAACCACAACGCAAACCTCTCAGGTTGAGAAGGAAACTACGACACCAGACGTTGAATTTGTAGAGAAAGTTACAACACAGACTGCTCAATCTGAGAAAGAAACCACAACACTATTCCTTGAAGTTGAGAGGAACACGACATCAGAAACTGCAGTTAACAAAACTATAACACAAACTTCTTGACACAACAAGGAAACCATAACTCCTGCTTTTGAAGAAGATGCAGAAATTACGACACAAGTATCTAAGTTGGAGAAAGAAACCACAACAACTGCCACTGATGCTGGAGTGAAAACCATAACACAAGCTAATCAAGTTGAAGAGAAAACCACAACGCAAACCTCTCAGGTTGAGAAGGAAACTACGACATCAGACGTTGAATTTGTAGAGAAAGTTACAACACAGACTGTTCAATCTGAGAAAGAAACCACATTACCATCTCTTGAAGTTGAGAGGAACACGACATCAGAAACTGCAGTTAACAAAACTATAACACAAATTTTTGAAGTTGAGAAAGAATCTGTAACGCCCGTCACTGAAGTCGGATTAAAAATCACAACAAAAACTGGTGAGACTGAAAATGAATTTCGAATATCAACAAGTGATGTTGAAGATATAATCACAACACAAACTGTTGAAGTTGAAAAGAATGCCACAATACCTTCTACTGACGTCGTTAAAGAATATACGACACTAGATGATGTAATTGACAGAGATACCACAAAACCAACTGATGAGGTTGACAAAGCGACCACGGTAACAACAACTATTGAGATTGAAAAAGAGCTCACCAGTCCAACCTTTAAAACTGACAAAGATAATAAATCCCCAAATTTTGAATTTGTGATGGAAGTTACAACGACTAGTATTGGTGCCGAAAAAGAAAATTTTATTGCAACAGCTGAAATTGATAAAGAGATTACGATGCCACCTGTTGAAGTAAACAAAAAATCCACAGCATCAGATGTTGCAATCAACAAAGAATCCATAACACCAACTACTGAAATTGAAAGAGAAATCAAAACAACAACACAAGAGTCCAAAACAACTTTTGATGTTGGTACAACTAAAACACCAACTGTTCACGTTGTCAAAGAGACTACAACACAAACTATTAACATTTACAAAGAACCCACAACACCTCCTGTTGAAATTGACAGCACTAAAATACCAGTTGTTGACGTTGACAAAGAAATCACAACATTAATTAAATCCCATGCTGACACTGTCAACGAGGAAACAATAAAGCCTGCTACTGGAGTAGAAAATACCGAAACACCAAGTGTTGAAGTTGAGGACACGACAACAGAAATTTTGACTGTTAGAAATGAAGCAACACCACATGTCAACATAGAAGAAACCTCAAAATTAAGTGTCGAAGTTGAAGAGTTGACAGTAAAAGGTATAATAGCTGGAAAACAAACGATAACGTCTACCACCGGAGTTGAGAAGACTACTACATCAAGTGTTCAGGTTGAGGAGACAACAGTACTAGATAAAACTTCTTCATCAATGGGTGAAATTCAAAACGAAACAAGCACCGTAGAGGTTACAAAACTGTCTTTAGGAACAGAGAATACAGTTACGGTCAAGCCAGTTGAAAAGCACTTTTCTACTCCAAGTTTGGAACAACAGGAACCGACAGTAACATTCAAAAATGAAATCAACGATTCAACAACAGTCTTAGCGTCTGTTTTAACCAGTTCAGAAATACTAGGTTGGTTATATGGTTTTGGTATGATTTACTAAGTTTTTAAATTTTAAAACCCATACTTCAGAGCATAACTAAACTAAAGATCAAGTAAATTTAACTAGTAAATTTAAGCAGTTGAATTTATTCCTCGTATTTAACCAAATTCCAATAAATTTATAATAAATACGAAATCAGTATAGGAATCACTTAAATTTTGAAATGTATGTTAGGTAATATAACATTTTAGAAGACATGATTTCATTCAAACATATTAATACACAAGTACACACTTAGATTTCTACTTTTTTTTAGGTTGTTATCTTAACGGAAAGAACTATTCTGATGGGGATCATATACCAGTGGTTGATGTCTGCTTGTATTGTTATTGTTTCAACCACCAGATGGTTTGCACTCACAAGATATGCACGCCCCCTAGAGAAGGATGTACCGCCTTACCTGCCAAGTCAGGCCTTTGCTGCCCAGACAGTTATTACTGTCGTAAGTACATTTACTCTGCTAAAAATTCTAGTACTAATTTAAAATTATATCGGACGGTGTCTAGTTTTTTAGAATAAAACTAAAACAAATTTGAAAATTAAACAGCTCATCAATATTCAGACGAAGATCTTTAGTTAATTTTTTTGTACAAAGTAGATAATATTTCTTTACTGGTATTTTATCAACTAGCTCCAGGTGCTATGACAACGTCAAAGCCTTCAGAAGAAACAGGACACCAACAAGCGAATAAAGATTTATCAACAGAAAATCCAACAGAGTCAAATGTAACCTATACCACAACAATAACGTCACTAAATACACAAAAGGAACATCTCCCTGACAAACAATTTGGAACTCTTATAACAGAAGCAACCCTTGGTGTAGATAACGAAATAATATTAACAGAAATGTACAGTGTAAAACAGGAAGATGTAACAACATCAGAGTTCCCTCATATTTCAACACAGGCAATTATGACAACACCTAAGAGTGCCTACACTGCAACAGATGAAAATGAAACAAGTCTTAAGAACGTCAGCACTACAATAAATGAAGAATTAACAACACCTGAAGACACTAACTCTGTTACAAAGAAAAAAGGAATAACACCTAAGGGTGCTTACCCTGTAACAGAAATAATACCTACTCTTAAGGACGTCAAAACTGTAACAGAGGAAGATGTAACAATACCTAAGAATTCCAACACTGTAATAGCAGAAGGTATAGCAACACTTGAAGAAGATACATCATTCGAAGAAACTTACACTGAAAACGTTGATGGATTTATGCAAAAAGAAGATCACATCTTCCCTGAAAAACTGTTATCAAAGCATTCGGAGAATACAGATCCTTTTACATCCACACCTACCTCAACAATGTCACCAACTGCGGAAACCTTTACCAGAAAAGACTGGACGACGTATATCACTGGGCCTTACGAAACATCAACAGAAAGAGACCCAACAGAAGATAACATCTCCCTTACAACTGAAGCGTCTCCAGATGAGATTACATCTGAAGCTAGCAATAAAACTAATGAATGGACAAATTATTTCCCTGTAAAAGTTGGCACAGCTAGACCAAGCATTGTTGGAGAGTCACTTGTAATAGATACCTCGAATTCAACTGAGCACCCTGTCACAACAACAGATGCCATAACAACAGAGAAACGAATATACTCTGTAACAGAAATGGAGAAACCATCAACAACTTTAACAAATGAATGGTCTGAAAAATTACTCAGTACAAAAAATCCATCTACAGAAACGTTAATGACTCAAACCCACACTAGACTTGAAGTGACCTACTTACACAGCACAGAGCCGCCAGTTCCTGAAAGCATAAATCTTGTCCATACCAGAACAACAGAAAGTGACAATCAAACGGATAATTATACTAATATAACAATATTTGATGAGCCAACTACAGAACAATCAAATACAACAGCAACAGAGCTCAGACTTCCTACTGTACCTGCTAAGAGTGTTGTCAGCAATTCAACCACGTTTTCTTCAGATGTAACATTTCAAGAGATGCATGAAGAGGCTGCTAAAACAACAAAGTTTTCTGAAGCTATTTCCGATCCAATCACTGAAAGTACACTAGATTCAAAAACTACTAAAGTAACGAAAGATTCTTATGAGAAAAAAAATGAATCCTTTGATATGACTACTGTTGCCTCAAAGGATACAACAGGAACTTCTGGGTCCTTAGATAGAACAGAAGCAGTTCAAGATTCCACACCAAAAAGTGAAGTATCATCTACGAAATTCATGGAAAGTGATACGTTTCACAATGATGAACACACACAAACTTATGTTCCTTTAATAAATTTGACAAAAGAGAGCTTTGAAGTTACTACTAAAAAAATCCCTATGACAACTGCTGAGTGGATTTTTGAAGAAACTAATGTTAAAGGAAACCGAGAAGATTTCTCTAACTACAAAATAACACCAGAATCACACGAAATAAAAACATGGATTACTACAATCTCTGGAGAAACTGATGTTGAAATTGACTTATCAACAGGAACAACTAACTTAGAAAAAGAAGAAGGAACAACATTGTTCTCAACTTCTAGAACAAGAGAGATTCAAGGTGAAACCACAACTAATTCTCCAGAAAATACAACGTTAACTTCGACTCTTACTATTAAGGATGAAACCCTTCAAGACAAAACCGAAACCAAAGTTTCAGAGGTGACAACTAGTTCTGTCAATCAAAAAGAGAAAAGTGAAGGAATATTTACTTCTGGAACTACTGCCTCCTCTGGGATTGAAGAAACAACAATGTATTTTACTTCTGCTCTCAGAGAGAAAGATGTTCAAGAAATAACACAAAACAGTAATTCAGAAGTGTCAACGAGTTCTGTTCAAGAAACAGACAAAACTGAAAATAAAGTGACTTCTGACACAACCATCTTTATGGTAAGTGACGAAGAAAGACCACTTTCTCTTACTTCTTCTGCCAAGGATGAAAATCTTCAAAACAAATCTGAAGCCGAAACATTAAAAGTGAAAACTAGTTCCCTTGGTCAAATGGAGGAAGTTGAGGGTAAAGTGACATCTGGGACCACTACTTCTGTATATCTTAAAGAAACAACCTTTTCTTCTACTCCAGCTACCAAAGATAAATATCTTCAAGACAGAACTGAAGCCAATGTTTCAAAAGTGATAACTAGCTCTGTTGGTCAACCAGAAAAGGTTGAAGGGGAAATAACATCTGGTACAACTATGTCTTTCGGGGTTAAAGATACAACACTGTCTTCTAATTCTGCTACCATGGATCAAGATCGTCAAGACATAACTGAAACCACTGTTCCAGATATGACAAGTGGATTTGTCCAAACAGAAAAAGTTGAAGAGAAAGTAATATCTGGAACAAATACCTCCTTTGAAATTGAAGAAACGACACTGTTTTCTACTTCTGATACCAAGGACCAAGATTTGCAAGACATAAGTGAAGCCACTGTTTCGGAAATGACAACTAATTCTGTCCATTCAGAGAAAGTTGAAGATAAATTAACATCTCGGACAAATACCTCCTTCGAAATTGAAGACACGACACTGTCTTCTATTTCTGCTACCAAGGACGAAGATGTTCAAGACATAACTGAAGCTATTGTTTCAGAAATGACAACTAGTTCTGTCCATACAGAGAAAGTTGAAGATAAAGTAACATCTCGGACAAGTACTTCCTTCGAAATTGAAGAAGCAACATTGTCTTCTACTCCTGCTACTAAGGATCAAAATCTTCAAGACAGAACTGAAGCCACTGTTTCAGAAGTGACAGATATTTCTGTCAAGCAAACAGATAAAGTTGGCGGGAAAGTAATATCTGGAACAAATACCTCCTTTGAAATTGAAGAAACGACATTGTTTTCTACTTCTGATACCAAGGACCAAGATTTGCAAGACATAAGTGAAGCTACTGTTTCAGAAGTAACAACTAGTTCTGTCGAAACAGAAAAAGTTGAAGAGAAAGTAACATCTGGGACAAATACAACCTTTGAAATTGAAGAAACGACACTGTCTTCTACTTCTACTACCAAGAACCAAGATTTTCCAGACATAACTGAAGCCACTGTTTCGGAAATGACAACTAGTTCTGTCCATACAGAGAAAGTTGAAGGGAAAGTAACATCCGTGAACAGTTCTTCCTTTGAGAGTGAAGAAACAACACAGTTTTCTACTTCTGCTACCAAGGGCCAAGATGTTCAAGACATAACTGAAGCTGCTGTTTCAGAAATGACAACTAGTTCTGTCCAGACAGAGAAAGTTCAAGATAAAGTAACATCTGGGACAAATACCACCTTTGAAATTGAAGAAACGACACTGTCTTCTACTCCTGCTACCCAGGATCAAAATCTTCAAGACAGAACTGAAGCCATTTTCTCAGAAGTGACAGATATTTCTGTCAATCAAACGGATAAAGTTGGCGGGAAAGTAATATCTGGAACAAATACACCCATCGCGTTTGAAGAAACAATACTGACTTCTACTTCTGCTACTAAGGATCAAGATCTCCAAGACAGAACTGAAGCCACTGTTTCAGAAGTGTCTACTAGTTCTATCATTAAAACAAATCAAATTGGCGGGAAAGTAACATCCGTGAACATTTCTTCCTTTGAGAATGAAGAAACAACACTGTCTTCTACTTCTGCTACCAAGAATCAAAATATTCAACATAGAACTGAATCTGAACGTTCAGAAGGGACAACTGTTTCTGTTAAAGAAATAGAGGAAGTTGAAGGAAAAGTTACATCTGGGACCAATGCCTCCTTTGAAGTTGAAGAAACAACACTGTCTTCTATTTCTGCTACCAAGGATGAAAATCTTCAAGATCGATTTGGAGGCGGAATTTTAGATATAACAAATAGTTCAGGCAACATAGAAGAGGAATTAACATTAACAACCTTTAGCTCTACAGATTTTGATAATGTAACATCAAGTTTGTCCCTAGACAAGAAGAATCAGGCTTTTCGTGAAACAAATGAGACTAGATATCTAGAAAGAACAAATTCTAACATATCGATAGCTGATATTTACGACGTTTCCGTTTCTGGTAATCTTCAAGACACAATTAAGATAAGTACAGTAACTGAATCAACAGAAAATCACGACACTATCATTTCAAGATTGTCTACAACAGAAAATCCATTTCCTGTTGGCAATACTTCTAAGGAAGCCGGTAACATTGAATCAACTACAGCCTCTTATGTAGCAGTAAAAACAACAACAAGACAACCAGGTAAGTTGTATACTGAGAATTATTAGTGATTATTTTCATTACAGTTTAACCATCAACAAATGTAGAACATCTGAATTCGTTATTTGATTGCAATCTTGCAAGCATCATAAAGTGCTGTTTTACCCTACCTTCCACAAATGAAGTAAAAATGTTTTACTCTATGAGAAAAAAATTGGAGGGGGTAACGCTTCTTTTAATTAAAAGTTTATTTGCATAATGAAAATCAGTGAACTATAAGATGATAAAACCGGGAGCAGTGATGAAGTTTATTCACATGATGATAAAGCCAAGAGCAAAAATTTAGTTTATATTCACAAGGAAATATGCTAGCCACTCATTCTATTCATTAAAAATATGCTAGCCACTCATTCTATTCATTGAAAATATACTAGAAATCCATTCTATTCATTGAAAATATGCTAGTCACTCATTATATCTATTAAAAATATGCTAGCCACTCATTCTATCCATTAAAAATATGCTAGCAACTCATTCTATTCATTAAAAATATGCTAGCCACTCATTCATTCATTGAAAATATACTAGAAATCCATTCTATTCATTGAAAATATGCTAGTCACTCATTATATCTATTAAAAATATGCTAGCCACTCATTCAATTCATTAAAAATATGCTAGCCACTAATTCTATTCATTGAAAATATACTAGAAATCCATTCTATTCATTGAAAATATGCTAGTCACTCATTATATCTATTAAAAATATGCTAGCCACTCATTCAATTCATTAAAAATATGCTAGCCACTAATTCT
>NW_013665804.1:748667-749918 GCF_000517525.1 Limulus polyphemus | reverse complement strand
GCCACTCATTCTATCCATTAAAGATATGCTAGCAACTCATTATATTCTTTAAAAATATGCTAGAAACTCATTCTATTCATTGAAAATATGCTAGAAACTCATTCTATTCATTAAAAATATACTAGAAATCCATTCTATTCATTAAAAATATGCTAGCCACTCATTCTATCCATTAAAGATATGCTAGCAACTCATTCTATTCATTAAAAATATGCTAGAAACTCATTCTATTCATTGAAAATATACTAGAAATCCATTCTATTCATTGAAAATATGCTAGTCACTCATTATATCCATTAAAAATATGCTAGAAACTCATTCTATTCATTGAAAATATACTAGAAATCCATTCTATTCATTGAAAATATGCTAGTCACTCATACTATCCATTAAAAATATACTAGCCACTCATTCTATCCATTAAAAATATGCTAGCCACTCATTCTATCCATTAAAGATATGCTAGCAACTCATTCTATTCATTAAAAATATGCTAGCCACTCATTCTATTCATTAAAAATATAGTAGAAATCCATTCTATTCATTGAAAATATGCTAGTCACTCATTATATCTATTAAAAATATGCTAGCCAATCATTCTATCCATTAAAAATATGCTAGCCACTCATTCTATCCATTAAAGATATGCTAGAAACTCATTCTATTCATTTGACTTGACATTTCTTCATAACTCTAGACAAATATGGTTTATAAATTTAGTTTACTGCTTATCTGTAGAGTTATATTTGTTCGTACTTTTCAGTTCAACCGACCCTCTTCCCCGGGTTTCCTCTGGTAATCTCAGAAGGAGGTGAGTTTCTATGTGTATTTATATTGAAATTAAAATAATATCAGTAAGGTCCAGTACGTTCTCACACATAACAAAAAGGGGTGTTGCATAAATAACATGAATTATAGTAAGCAAATATTGTATATCTAAAATATGCGGCTGTATTTTAAATATAAAGGTTAAGTAGTATTATCCACTTATGAAAAAACGTTACAACTGACAACAAAACTATAAAAAACGTCATAAATATTTTCCTACTCTGTCTTAATGGTGAAAATAAATGCAATGTAACCATTGATTAACAGGATTATTGTTTGTTTAAAATGTAGCGCCAAAATCCATTCAGAAATGTAACTTCGACAATTACGAAGATTCAAACAAACAACTTTCGTGTTTTAAAATAATCATTCCAAATGGCTCAAAATTACTCTTTGCGTAGTGAACATTCCAGTCTATTTGCG
>NW_013665804.1:733337-747758 GCF_000517525.1 Limulus polyphemus | reverse complement strand
TATGTTCCTGAATTCTAAATGTTGTTCGTATTTTTGTATCCCTAATTTAATAGAAGCAATGTTCACAAAGGATGTTGTAAAATGAGTTTTTCATTGGGTGGTTTGGTGTGAACTAATTTCGATCGTATTGTGTTGTGGCTTCTGAATACTGTTCTGACTTCATGTTGTTTATATATCTTCTACGTGTTTTTAAAAAGACGTCTGAAACAAAGAAATATGATTGTATGCTTGTAATTTTTTCCTGTCTATTCTCAGTGCTTATCTTCTTTATTTCCTTCTTTATCAAACGATTCTCTTCAACACTAATTTTTATTTTTCAGATTATGTTTCTTTCACTATTTAGAATTTTGATGCCTGCAATTAAGACGTGCGCATTTCGCCATCAGAATCAGATGGGAGCGGTGTATCACCTACTCTATTCGTTATAAAATGATCATCTATCATATACAGACTACTATATAAAAACATATCGCTGGAATAAGAATAAGACACCATTACAGCGACATCTGTATAGAACTCCTGTGAAAATATTTTAAGATCGACTCAACTTTATTTCCAGCAGCTGGCAAGCATTTCAAATATTGGAAATCCACGACGTTTTTTTATACTGAATATTAACCAACATAGCTTTCCTTAGCTTCTGTGTCCACGTCATAATATTATATTCATAAAAAAGTCAAGTATATGATATACAAACAGATCCTGTTACGAAAGTCCTTAATTAATCTAATATTATAAATAGATAGTAGAGTCTGGTAAGCCAGATTTATAATAAATATACGTGATTATATGGTTATCATTATTTGTTGATTGTTCATTAATTTGTTTTTATATACTTTTAGCTAGCTGGAATACCAGTCTCCTGGACGAAAGTTATGTAAATTCATGATTAAAGAAAGGTTATCTTAGGACATGAAAAGTTGCTTCCCATATATGTAATTGTAAAAAAAAAAGAACGCCCATAAATACTGCAAAATACAAAACGTGAAACCGTAAATTTGCATGTATCTCCGCATGGACTTAATAAACCTTCTTGCCAAATTTGGTGAAGATCCATCAAGAGGGCGCGAAGTAGTGTCAGAAAAAAAAAAAAAACGCAAAAGATTGTAAAACTGAAAATTTGTATGTATCTCCCCCATGGTCCCAATAAACACCCACACCATTTTGGTGAAGATCCACCAATACCCTGCGAAGTAGTTACATGGACGTACAACAGACAATTCTATTATACTTATATAGATTTTATAAAGTAAGTTGTGCTAAATAATTTGTTCATCTTCTCCATTTTCCTTAATCTCAGACCAGTATTTTAAACTAAACATTTATAAGTTACTACACCTGCAATGTGATCTCATACAAAAACATTCATTTTGATTACTTTATATAACATCAAGATTCGTTTGGTAAGCTTTCATGTACATAAGGTAGAATTTGTTTTGAATTTCGTGCAAAGCTACAGGAGGGCTATCTGCGCTAGCCGTCCCTAATTAAGCAGCGTAAGACTAGAGGGGAGGCAGCTAGTCATCACCACCCACCGCCAACTCATGGGCTACTCTTTTACCAACGTTATTACGCCACCACGACTGAAAGGGTGAGCATGTTTGGTGTGACGGGGATTCGAACTTGCGACCCGCAGATTGCGAGTCGAGCACCCTAACCACCTGGCCATGTCGGACTGTATAAGGTAGAGAAACAGCGCCATCTAGAAAAACAGTAAAACAAACTCTTCATTTCTTCTGTTGCCGAGGTTGTTAAGATCTAAGCAACCAACGGTCTATCTTGTTGGATTCTGTATTTGGAGCAAAATATTTTTGGCCCCAACCGTGTCTAACAATTTGGAAAGTTTAGTTTTAAGATGGTTCTGTAACACATTAAAAAAATTCAAAGAGTCGGAGAAAATCTTTACAAAAAGTAAAATTATCATGCACTTTACTTGTTTATTACACTGAGACGAAAACTATTAGGCATTGCGGTGATACGTAAAATTCCAATTACTCTGTACTACTGACACGCAAATACTATTAGGCATTTGTAATAAAAACGTTGGTTACTTCTTATTGACACGCAAAAACTATCAAGTAGCGTAATAAAAACGTCGGCTACTTCTTATTTTCCCGCACACTGTTATTAGTGCATATTATCAACCTAAAATTTCAAACTGTTGAAGAAACAAACTACCGACAAAACGGCATCATCATGTGAACCTTATAGCTTTAAATGCTGTTTATATCGCAGCGAGATCATATACAATGGAGCAAGAAACCGTCCGAATGTTCAATTCTATTTTCCTTACATCTGTTTCTATTTGGATAACAATAAACAAGAGATTTAAATGCCCTGTAGGTTCAGGTAAGTGTTTAAAGTGGAATGATAGAAATGATATTCAAACACTTTAAGCAGTTTAGCATCTGAGTAGAAATTAATAACATCATCAAATTGGAAATGATGAAATATGTATTAAGTTAAGAAGGGTCACATATAATTAAAATATGCACGCAAGTTATACATATTGTATGTATACAAAAATTTCAAATATGTACATATATCCATACGAAACATAAAAATTAGAAACGTAAATTTCTGTGTGTTTCCAGCAGTGTATTTGTTACAAGACTTTCTCAGGACACTGGCTTGTATTAGTATTATTCCTATCATAGGGATGAAAAAAAAGACAAAAAAAAGTTGCACATGATGTTCCAAAATTACTACGTTTTATATCATCTAAGAACGCTTGTCTAACCCCCGGGCAAACATTCCATTAGATGTTTTGTGCGTAAACCCTACTCTTAACTAGCTGATTCGTTGTGTTTACCTTGTCATAGAAGGTGTTACGCCTCTGGCATTTTATTTTATTTTTTCTTTTGACAAAAACATTGGTGTAGATATGGACGTATAAGCTTATGTGCATTAGTTTTGATCCAAGTAGAATGCCCCTTCATTGTTGTTTACTTGTGTTTTACCTCTTAGTATTGAATAAAAATAAGAGTAACAAACAATTAACACATAATTTATAGAAGAACGATAAATCATACATTATCCAACACCTTTCTTTTATACAGTTATTTTCTTGCTAGCTAGAGTATTTTGAATGGTTAAAAATAAATCTTGTATATTAACACCTGCCACACGAGCCAGCTTACCATCTTTTAGTACTGAGCCTAGGATGGTCAACTGGGAAGTCATTTCGGACACCGGTGATTTAGGATTATTTAGATAGATCTCGATGAATGAAACTCGGCACAACTACTAAAACGAAAACAACAACAACCAAGTATTAATGAAAATATGACATTATGAAATCTGTATGAATCATACTATGGTGGTACCATACTAGGCGTTATACCATTTCGAAGATATCATCCGTTTGACATAGCAACTAAATCAGAGATTAGTCAGATTAGAGATTGATTATGCTTTGGCAGCGAAACATAAAAAAACGAGCACAGTACTATCGTTATCTTCAAAGGGGGGATTGGAATCATATACAAGAAATCATTTGTTTCAATATTTATTTTATAAACCTAATGGCATAGTGAACCCTAAATATGCAATGTTGAGGTTGAAGCGAATATACGATGCATTACAAAATGATTTTCCCAGCGATTCTCATATTAAAAATGCCATTTCTGCAAGGAAGAGTAAATATAAGAAAGTTAAGTTCTTCCCTCATCCGATCTGTACCCATGGTTTAGCTTAATCGCTACACTTAAACCATCACATTCACAATCACATCTAGAACATTTCAAGCCTGTTTCATTGCTGCATCTTTTTACTTTACATTTAAAAGTTAATTTCTCCGTGTTGGTTCTCATGGTCTCAGATCAGGACACGGGTCTGGTCCAGCGACATAGACTTAAAAAATGCCAAACGTCTTATTTTTCTCTAATCAAAATAACTCAAACCTTTCCAGAATGACTTTTTTTTTTATCCACATCACAAGTTTCGATGAACTTCTTTCACTTGTTTACCAGGTTACACAGCTGGTATTATACGATTATGTATATGAAGAATATTGTTTGAATAATTAGAAACGTGCTAAATGTTTAACACAAAAACATTACTGAATCAATCCAATGTTTAGTTTCTTCTTGCAATGAATTTTACAATCGTTGTTTTTATTTTCTACAAATTTCGCTTGCAGCCTGTGTTTTCGATGGAAGGATTTATCAATCAGCTGAACAGATTCAAAGACCTGATGCATGTGAATTTTGTTTCTGTTTCCATGGTGATATCCTCTGTATCAAGCAGACATGCCCACCTCCTCGTGTCGGTTGCAAAAAGGTTCCCATCAGTGGATACTGTTGTCCACGCTATGAATGTCGTAAGTATAAATATTTACGTTTTAAATAAAGCATTTAAATTTCACTAAAATACTTCATGTGATTAACATTTTTAAACATCGTAATTACTGAAACACTTCAGTTTGAAATTGATGTCTAAACACTATTTTTGTGCTTTCTTACACACATTAATGTAATTTTATAATTGTATACATGTAAAGAAACATCACCTTTGCTTCACAAGAAATATATTATACTACTATTGTTTTCAACAGCTAAGTAGGCAAAGCATGAAAGCTATTTAAGATTTTGGAATGTTATGAAACATCAAGTTTGACTTCAAAATATCTGCACCGTAGAGTGAATTCATCACGTTTCTTATGTTTCATTATTCTAAGAGTTTTTTTTTCTTCAAAATTTCATGATTCTTTTATTTAAATTGACATGCTATGGAACTACTTCGGAAAAGTGATACAGCAATAATTATGATAAATTAGGCTTAATCTACGAGAATTAAGCCTAGTTTATCTTAGTTAATACTATGTGCCTTAGTATCTTTTGGCTTCCGCGAGTATTAAGATTAACTCCCAATTGCAATAAGTCCATTTCGGAAATGTGAACTCACATTAACTATGATAAACTAGATTTAATTCACAACAGATATGTCATGTGCTCTGGTGTGGTTGGGTTTCCGCTACTATTAATATTTACCACTGGTCAGAGAAAGCTACCTGCTTAAGACAAAACTCAAAATCAATGTGGTGATAAGTATAGCTAATTAAATATATTTTTCTTATGTTATTACTTATAAAGATTAGAATGCGTTATATGATCAGTTGACACCCTCGCTCTTAACGATATCTTTGCCTGTGATACAGAGGATTTTCAAATACAATACATCATCACTGAATCCATCTCGCTTTTAAAACGCTATGTTGTTTTTAATATTTCCAGCTGTGAAGATGATGAGTATGACAACAACATCAAACACCCCAATACCTACAAGAAGCAGGCTTCGCAAAATTCTGAAGCGTTCCGTGGAAGTACAAGGTAGATGAACAATTTATTTTGTTTAGGAAGTTAAAAACTAACATGTAAAGTGAATAAAGTTTTGTTGAAACAAATCTCTTACTGCGATACTTCAGTTGTCATATAGTAATCGTTTTTTCGTAATGTTTACTAGAAAGATATCAAATGTTCATGTTCGGTGTTATTTTCTTCTCTGGTTATGCACCATTTTAAATTATGCTTTGAAACTAACGTTTACAATGTTCACAGGTTGCCAAGTAAACAAGGAATTCTACAGAGTCGGAAAGACTGTGACATCACTGAGTAATCCATGCATGAGGTGCCAATGTGGAGAAGTAGGACTATTGACTTGTGATCCACAACCTTGCAAACCTAAACCGCCATTACTATTACAGCTGAACAAAAGATTTTTTACGAGCCTATAAATGGCGTTAATTCTCGTATCCCCCCTCCCACACAACTAACAATGAACATTCCCTTTGTGATACCGAGATCGCTAACAAGCTGATACCGCTTGTACATCGTTGAAACTGTAGCAGCACAGCAGGCTTAATTTTTGCTGTTTTAATTTTTATTGGTTTGGAATAAGCGATGTCCTTGCCGGTCGCTGTGTTTTAGATCTAGGTTCACAATTATACTTGTACTTCTTAAATGTCTTGAAATTTACTTCTGGACTTCGCTGACAGGCTTAAATTTCAATCAACGGCAGAAATACAGAAGTGTGATTTTAACTTTAGTATTAAATGACAATGTTTTTTGTATTTATATGATGTTTGTTTTGACAATGGGCTCTATTGTATTGTTAAATATTTTGTCGAATTCGTTGCCAGTATTTTGTTTAAGAAAAAATGTTCAATTGTCCGCCGGGATCAGTTATTCATTTCCCTGGTGCCAAAACCGTCCTGAGAGGTAACATTATGTTCCTCTCCTCGCTTCTCGTTGTTGAATCTATTCCTTTCATGTCAGTTAACGCTATCATAACCTTCCATCAATGAAGAAAATTGTATTTTTGTACGTAATTATACTAGGTTTTGGCTAAAATAGAAAAGTGGCTTATTTTATTAGCAGCATTCGTTACGATAACAGTATTTTGTATTGCTAATATTAAAGTAAAATACTCATATGAAATCATGGCTTATCAATGTCTTCCATTATTTGCTTATTGCAAATATTGTAAAATGTTAAATAGATGGCGCTTTTAAGGTGTATTTTCGAAAAACTGGACTTAACTGTATATATATATATGTATATCTGAACACTGAAATTCCTGACATTTATTGGTAAGGATACTAGTCTCCTTTCACTGCTGGCTTACAGGACATTCTAATATTACTGGTTCATGTGTTCAAATGGTACTTATTTCATTTGGAAGTAAATGAGAATGGTTTCAGTTCCGTCCTTTTTTATCTAACTGGTTAAGCCATAAGCCCATTTTCGTTTTATTTTGAAACAAAGTGTAAGCTGTATTGGGTTTATGCTAATAAATATACAAACGTTGTAAGTTGTCTATTTGTGATTTTATCATTTACAAATAATTTCAGTGAAAAAGTAAAAATAAGATTGTTTTTAAGGAAAACTCGGTAATTTCGTTATTATCATTATTACGTTATATATATATATAAGATAACTTCGAGAAATATTTCAAGCAATTGCCCCAGCTAATGGACTACAGCGAATTCCGGTTGAATTTTTTCCCATCTAATAGAGGGCGCTATCAAAATGTATATAATTTTGAAATTGTTCTTACTATGTTATATTAATGGTTCCTCAGTGGTCAACGATAAATTTGAAGGATTATAAAAACGCTAGAATTTAGGGTTCGGTTCATGCAGCGCACGTAGCGCACACAAACAAATATGGTTCAACATAATTTGAATCATAGGAATTCAACCATGTCGAATTAGTATGTTTAAATGCTAAATCAATTATTTTAGCTAAAAACATCTACAAGTGTTGCTAAATCAGTTATTTTTGTTTGAGATAATTACAAGTGATACTAAACCCGTTGTATTGCTAAAGACAGACAGTAAATGATGTTAACTATATTTTAAATATTGTTTAAGACAACTGCAAATAATGCTAATTCGGTTACACTATTTAAGACCTCTGCGAATAATATTAATTCGGTTACATTGTTTAAGACATCTGCGAATAATATTAATTCGGTTACACTATTTAAGACATCTGCGAATAATATTAATTCGATTACACTATTTAAGACATCTGCGAATAATGCTAATTCGGTTACACTATTTAAGACATCTGCGAAAAATATTAATTCGGTTACACTATTTAAGACATCTGCGAATAATGCTAATTCGGTTACACTATTTAAGACCTCTGCGAATGATGTTAATTCGGTTACACTATTTAAGACATCTGCGAATAATATTAATTCGGTTACATTGTTTAAGACATCTGCGAATGATGTTAATTCGGTTACACTATTTAAGACATCTGCGAATAATATTAATTCGGTTACATTGTTTAAGACATCTGCGAATGATGTTAATTCGGTTACACTATTTAAGACATCTGCGAGTTATGCTAGATTGGTTAGATTATCTATTAGAACAGAATAATTCTGAATCAGTTATTTAGTTAATATTTTTTTACTGACATAGTCGAAGCATAAACCTATAAAAATAAACTGTAAGAAAAAAAACAGCTTATATATGTAGTACTTTATACAAATAATACATGACAAGGCTTCTGAATCCGTAACCAGGCGCTCTCAAACACAATGACAACCAAACCCGTGAAGCTTCTCCCGACAACGTTATATTTATTTGTTTATTAGCTTGTTGAGATTCAAGAGAGGTATATTTAAAACCTAAAATTGTTGCTGTGTTTGGTGTTCAATTTTATGTACTTCTCTCTAAAGAGAATCAAGGTTAATAAATCATTTTGTCAGATATCAGAAAATGTAGAGTCACAATGTTGCTTGTGTCTTTCGTTCAGGTAGAATTTATATAAACATTTATCATTCTATATCTAATATTTATCGACATTGTTTCTGAGAAGTTATTATAACACTAAATCACGGGGGATCGATACCCTCGTTGTGCACATTACAGATAGCACATTGTGTAACTGAGAAGTTAATATTTTTGAATACGTAATTTAGTTGTAGCTGCAGTTACATTTGAATTGTCCAGAGTTACTGATGATGGCATTTGCAGTTTAATGTCATAGTATCACATTTCGACAACACTTATATTCCTACTAAAATGGAACAAATTAACGTGTTTTAACTAACATTTCGAACTGACCGCTACTTTAATTTTGATCTCAGTCATTATATTTGAGTATCGAAACTCTTTGCATTATTTCAGATAATTAAAATATAAGAGATAAAAAGTAATTTTCGTAATTGAATGCAAATAAAGGAAATGAAACCTTTGATACCGCTAGAAACCGGTTTAGATACCCGTGATGGGCAGACCACAGATAACCCATTGTGTAGCTTTGTGCTTAACTACAAACAAACAGATAAAATTATTTCCAAAATCTACATACACTGTACGCCTAACAGATATGGTTTCGCCACCTAGTGCATATACCCGAAACTTGTTAGCAATATTAAAATACGTTCTACACCAGATGGCAGCACAATGGCAATGTATAAGTAATCACGCTTTTTAAGAACATTGTTATAATAAATATTTTGGCCGTTATTTTCAATTAATAAGGCTGCAGTTTATTTGTATAAGGTACACTACACTGATATACAAGAACATCTAAGTAAGTTGTTTCTGTCTGTTAACCTGTTAGTTGTCATTTGTACAATAAGTACGAAATAGAAACTTTTTAGAACTTTTTATTTTATTTTATCAAACACTAATAAGTTATTTTATACTTAAGCAAATTTGCACTTTGTTTTGTATGTAAAACTTTCGGTAAATATTTTACTAAAATACGAGAAGACATCTTTGGATAAAATCAATTTTACTGTACTAAAATTATATAAAAAGTTTCTTAATCCTACCAGCAAAGTACGTTTATTATTTCAAAAGGTTAAGTTCGAAAACTTGAATAACTTTGAACGATCATCATTGGTGGCAAAACACTTTTAAGATCACAATACAATCTATAAGATTCTAGCTGAAAATAGCAAACGATTCACACATTAATTATTATCTCAGATCACAAGTCAATCACTACAAAACCAACTGTGAAACACTCATTGTCTCAGGCTTTAAATATTTATTCAAGCATAGAATGACGTCATTACTCGTTAAGCGAGGCTGAAAATATTTTTTTAATGATCTTTAAATTTCAAAATAAACTGTCATTTTTACATTTCAATACAAAGTGCCTTAAATCTTACAATAAGGTGTTATCCTGAAATGCACAATAAGGTGTTATCCTGAACTTTCACAATAAGGTGTTATCCTGAAATTTTACAACATAGTGTCATCCTTATATTTCACAATATAGTGACATCCTTAAAGTTCATAACAATGTGCCATTGCCCTCTGAATTAAAAATAAAATAGTACCAGTTGTTGATATAAACGTGAAATAATTGGTAGCTACAAATTTAGTAGAGGTAATTAAGAATATTTTGAGTCAAATTAGAAAAGCAACAGAACGTAAAAGCCTCTTTGAAAAAAAAACAACCTTTTTAATGTATGTTCGAGGCTGGAATACTAATGAGAGGAATGCAACACCTATCTTAGCATTAAATAACCTTTATTAACAACTACAATGTAGTATTGAAGACTATATGCTGCTTTATTAGCAGCATGAAGAAGACTTGTATTACAATGGAAAAGTAATTACTCCTTAGTTAACAAGTTTCAAAGCCCGATTGTTCCAAAAGGGAAACGATATTTTCTGTTGGTTTATTTGCTTTGTTATTCGATTTATAAGGGAAAGAGTTTCATATGATTAAAATACAATGTTGCTGGATTTTTATAGGAAATTGTATATATATATATATTGTTTTCAATTCATCTAAATCGTTCTATTGCTACGTTACCAATCAACCTGTTCCTGATATGTTTAGAAATGTTTTCATCTAATACATAATAGGTTCGTCATTCATGATGTTTTGCTAAAACTAAAAGTACTATTGACAAAGAAAAAAGCTATTTTGATGTTAGCTAAATATGTTCTAAACACTAATATCAAGCTATTGTTGTTAAAGATTCATCAATTGTTTTATTTCAAGTATACGTTATACATATCGATTAAATCAATAATTAGACTCTTGGGGTAAACTTGCCCGAAGTTTCGACACAGTGATGATGAGAATAAATTTGATGGGGATATCACGTTCAATCTCAATGATACTTTTTATTTATATATCCATCGTTCCTTAGATTTTAACCCTGTTATTCGTTGGGAAATAATCACAAAGACAATTCAAAATAGTATATAAAGAAATCAAACAGGCTAAGTTGTTCTTTCTAAGCCATTTTATGGTTAGAAAAACTAATACAAATTTTCACAACAAACTATTCTAACCAATACTTTCACTTCGGCATTTAGTTTCCACTCTTGTGAAAAAATGTAATTAGTTCTACTATGCTCTAATGACAACCTCCGGTAAAGGTTACAAACTATGGTGATCTATTAAGATATCCTTCACTCCTAAAGCTTCTGTATTGCCCCCCCCCCACCAGGTGATGGGTCAAACCTAGATGTAAGGGTGATGCGGGATTTGCTCAGTTTAGCTGGACAAGGAAGTAATCTCCTTTAAAATTTTTATGTAAATGATCGCTGGCATAGGTAATCTAGGATTGTGAGATACCACATTAGGACCTTGGTTTGACAAAAAGCGTGGTATTAACTGAATTATTTCCGTCATTTGTAGGCCCGGCATGGCCAGGTGGTTAGGGCACTCGGCTCGCAATCTGCGGGTCGCGGGTTCGAATCCCCGTCACACCAAACATGCTCGCCCTTTCATCCGTGGGGCGTTATAATGTGACGGTCAATCCCACTATTCGTTGGTAAAAGAGTAGCCCAAGAGTTGGCGGTGGGTGGTGATGACTAGCTGCCTTCCGTCTAGTCTTACACTGCTAAATTAGGGACGGCTAGTGCAGATAGCCCTCGTGTAGCTTTGCGCGAAATTCAAAACAAACAAACAATCCGTCATTTGTTCTCTGAAAACGTGCAGTCTCTTATCTCCAGCAGCCAAAGTTCCTTAACTGTTACTTTGAGGCCAGCAAGTTGAAATTAGTATTAAACATATAGTAAGTTAGAAGGCACTTTGTTGTTAGTCAGTGAAGTTTATTTAGCTTACTCTTATAGCTCATAACTATTGTCAGCATTTTAATCACATTGCGCTCAGTCAAATCAAATTATCAAAATATTCTTCGAATACCACAAATACATATCTAGGTAATTTGACGACAATGTACCGAAAAAGAATTCAGCAAGATAAGAATGTAATTTCTAGCGTCTCTTGTACGTAGATTTAGCAAGCTCAATATAAACTTAATGTCTATATTGTAGGTGAGACATTCTTGCACCAAACGCAGACTTAGCGCAATAAATTTGTTATTATGGTATTCTTAGGAACACTTATTTACCCGATGGGTAGTAACTGCAAATAACAGGAGGAACAGCCAAGAAAGTATCATGAAATCAAATTGACTTTCTCTAACTCTGAATACTGAGTATTAACCAAGGAAAGAGACTGAACATGATGATAAAGTGGAAAGCAATCTTTATTTAAAGGTAAATCAATCGAAGTAAACACATACACTGAATGATGGACGGTACTTCTAAATAATAAAAAATGAGGTTTGAAATCTCTATCTTATTCTGAAAATATTCTACTTTGGTCTGAGAGAACATGACATTATACACACACAAAAATACACTTCATTCTCCCTTTCAATGCGCAAGTGCTAATTATGTCACTGATTGTTCTAAATGAAAGTACGAGGTGTATTTTTCTTATAGCAAAACCACATCGGACTATCTGCTGTGTCCACCGAGGGGAATCGAACTCCTGATTTTAGCGTTCTAAATCCGTAGACTTACTGCTGTACCAGCCGGGAACGTGAAAGTACGAAGGGAAAACATTCAGACATTTCTAAACTTAGAAACGGTGTTGTCGCTACAATCAGTAAATACGAGATACAAACTTGGACCCCAACAGCGTCAACGATGAAAAAGCCCAAAAATATCCAAGTGAGACTCATAACTTGATCATGTGTAACTAACTTGATTATTTGTAACGAGTGAGACACACAACTTGATCATGTGTAACAAGTGAGACACATAACTTGATCATGTGTAACTAACTTGATTATTTGTAACGAGTGAGACACACAACTTGATCATGTGTAACAAGTGAGACACATAACTTGATCATGTGTAACAAGTGAGACACATAACTTGATTATGTGTAACTAGCGTATGAAATGAGGTCAGTACTGCACAAGACAGATTTCGTAAGTACGAAAGTCTATAAGCGCTCTGAAAGCGCATATTTCTGAAACATTTTAAAGCTTCGATAAACTAATCAGTTTACCATTCCAAACTAAGAGAAAAAGAAAACATGGTACTTTTTACAAGTGCCACGCTAGTAAACTAAAGTTTTGCACTGTATTTGTATGGTTAACCTTAAAGGCACCTTGTGCAACACATGGAAAAGAGCAGGTCAGGTTCAGGTTTAGCCGTTTTTAATTTTGAACTATTGACCAGAAGGAAAACAGCCGATCAACAGCAACCGTCGCTAAAAGAAATGGGTACGGTTTTGAACAGAATAACAGGATTTACTTGCACTCATAATTGAAAGTGCAGAGCGTGTTCAGTGATATTGTGGCGCGAACCTTGGGCACTAATTAACAAACAATTGTCTTATTGTGTTTTTCTTAAAAGGTATTTTAGTTTATTTTATTACAATTGTGGATTTTGATCTTGAAAGTCCTTCAGTGGGTCAGCAGAAAATTTACGGACATACAACGAAATCCAGGCTCGCTTCTCTGCCATGGACAGAGTACAAATAGACCATTGTGCAGCTTTGCACTAAAACAAACTATTTTGAAAATATTATGAACACTGTACTTCTTCACCACAATCTACTAATTTATAATAAGCGCTACTGTTGATATTGCATTTTTTGGCATTGTTTTTCTCAACTTGTAATAAAGCTACATTAGATCAAATTCAGAGTTCTGAGATAACTAGTTAGAGATTTAAAAACGAATTCCTCTTTTGTTTTATTCGGTAACTGTACATCATGATCCAATGCCATTTGTTAAAATAAACCATTGAATAAAAGCCTCACGTGTCGTTTCCTGAACTGATATCAAGAAGAAAACTTCATAAATCAGAAACAGGTGAATAACTTTTCATTTCCTTCGCCACCAATGTGTGTTTGTGTGTTTATCAGGAAGATTTCTCGAAAACGGCTGGATGGATTTGGACTACGACCTAACTTAGTACAGATTAGTTTGGAGAGACAAGGTCAAAGGCCAAGGTCACAGCAAGGTCCCGAAAAATAAAAAAAAATCCAATCTGTTTACAAGAGAACCAATTTTTCAAACTATTTTTGCTCTATAACTCAGTCAAAAATGATAGGATTTTTTATGAAACGTAGTGGACTTATGTACAATATTATTCTTCATTATTCTGACAAAAATGGTTTGCGTCCGTTGGTAATGACGGACATACGGACACATTTACTTATTTTTTGAGAGCCGAATATGATCAAAGCTGTGTGACGAAAGTATGCGCTCTACTGAGAGTCCCTCTAGTTGTCCATTGGATGAATGTTGCTGTAGTTCATTATGTTATCTGCCCATGTCAATTCAACAAATGTAGTAACTGCTCATGGTGAAAGTTACGAATCACATTATTATATTACCTGCATGCTATAAGGTCATTAAATGTAGTTATTGTTCATGGTGAGAGTTACGAATCACATTATTATGTTGCTTGCCTTCTGTAAAGTCTTTAAACCTAGTTATTGTTCATGGTGTGAGTTATGAATCACATTATTATACTACCTGCATGCTATAAGGTCATTAAATGTAGTTATTGTTCATGGTGTGAGTTATGAATCACATTATTATACTACCTGCATGCTATAAGGTCTTTAAATGTAGTTATTGTTCATGGTGTGAGTTATGAATCACATTATTATACTACCC
>NW_013665804.1:726557-732785 GCF_000517525.1 Limulus polyphemus | reverse complement strand
CAGCAGGTTAGATAGGATACTCACATATTTGTTTTTTGCTGGTATTCTGCACTACCTGTTATTCAGCAGGTTAGATAGGATACTCACATATTTGTTTTTTGCTGGTATTCTGCACTACCTGTTATTCAGCAGGTTAGATAGGATACTCACATATTTGTTTTTTGCTGGTATTCTGCACTACCTGTTATTCAGCAGGTTAGATAGGATACTCACCCGAATCACATCATTATGTTACCTACCTTCTGTAAAGTCAACAAATGTAATTATTGTTCACATTATGATGTTACCTGCTTAATGTGAAGTCAATAGATATAGTAAATGTTCTTAATAAGATTTACGATACTTTGATTTGTTTCGGCTTTCTCTATAAGCATTTAATTGAGCACTAAAAATGTGTACTCGAAGATGGCTACATGTAATCGAAATGTTGTCCTGTCATTTTAATAAAAAAAATTTTTACACACTTGAAGCTATTTTGTTTTACATTTTTAACGATGTTTGTTTAGGATACTTTCCAGTGTTACATTCTTATTATTATGAGAAACAAACCACGACATGAAAGTTTCTCTTTCTACGCCAGAAAGAGCGATACTTTTTTGGTTACAAAATATTTTTTCAGTCTATCCTTCGACCAAGAAGACTTAATCATCAAGCTGAAACTTCCTACAGTAAAGTGCGAACTACAAGAGCTGGCACATCAATTCCAGTACAGTTCCAAATATTCTAGTACACTGCTAACAAAATTAGAAGAATGCCATTTTCGATATTCTGGCAGTAAAGTAAAGTTGAGTAAAAGTTAACTGCTCAACACACTATCGTTATATTGAACGACTAAACAAATTGTTTTACACTAACGTTGAAGATGGAGTGCATAACATTATAGTACAATAGCAATAAAGATTCAAATATACAATTCTGTGGCTACACGGGCAGTAAAAATTAAAGTAAACAACATTATAGTGACTTGCAATAAAGATTAAAGTAGAAAATATTGTGGTATATTGTAGTAAAAATTAACCAAGTTAACAATGTACTACATTGGTAATTTAAATATTGGTAAACTAGCAGCAAAGATGAAAGTAGACAATACTGTGGTACATTAGCAGTAAACGTAAGAAATAGGCAACATTATGATATATTAGCAATGGATGTAAAAATAGAAAACATTGTGGCACATTAATAGTATATGTCAAGATAGTCAACATTGTGGCACACTTGCAGTAAAGACAACAATAAGTAATATTATGGCAAATTATAACACTACGCAATATTATGTCCCAATAACAGTAAAGATAATAAGCTATATGATGGTAAGGAAAAACTATACAATATACTGTAGCACCTAGAAGTAAAAAATAAAAATAAGCAAAATTATGGTACATTACTAATAAAAGTAAAAATGGTTTCGTTGTAGTACTGGCTGTAAAGATGGAAGAAGGAAAAGTTGTAGTTTTGGTGAATTAAATTACATTGTTAATTAAAGAAGAAAAAACGAGAAAAATATACATTACTCGTGAAAATTTAGCTAAGATGAAAAGCCATGTTCGTAATTAAAATTACATTAATGTTTGACGGTTAATTTTCAGCGCTTTCAGGTCCGAAAAATGTCAATGTATGATATAGGTGTTCAGCATAAGAAAATTGGTCCCAATTCTCTACATTATTACATTCTTTTTGTCGATACAGTTACTATAAAGTGTCTTCGTAAATGAGCGATGTTTTTGATGTATGGTTAACCAAGCAACACAGACTTTTCAAGGCAGCAAAAGCATATTTTCCCAGACCATAACGATATATTTCTACCTTTGACCTTTGCTAGAGGTAGTTTTACGGAGTCCCGGAAGGACCATTCGTCTTTAATCCGCTTTTATTTGGCTAACATGGATTAATTTTCCTGGTTAAACAACTTTTCTCCCAGGATTCCGAGCATTACCGAAAAAAGCCACACTTTTGAGAAAACAGCGGGTGCCTACAGTATGTTTTGAACTTTTAACGTTTTGTATTATATTCAAAAACGGAAGCCAACTTCGCCATTTTAACTCTATCTCTCTTTTTCTTTTCTTTTTTTTTTTTTTGCTGAATGTTAATACTCTACAGCAGGGACTGTAGAATTAATACTGAAGGAACAATGTGGTATGTGATTGATGCTATAAAGGGAACCACTTTCAATTGCTTCTTTAAATCGTGTATTGATATAAAAGTTTCAGTGATTGGCACTGTAAAGGAAATTATTTTGAGACTGGTACTTTAAAGCAGATACTGAAGAGACAGAATAATGGTACTATGAAGAAAGTACTGAAAGGAAAGAACTTTGAGATAGATACTTTGAAATACGTATTGATGAAACTAATGTTATTACTTACAACTAATATTATACGAGATATATTGGAAGCGTGGGTTGACGAGATAACAACATGGAAATGTTACTGTATACAGAGTTCTGAAATGGAGGTGATGTATTATAATAGATACTTGAAAAATAAATGACAATCCATAGTAGCTTCTGTATTTAAAATGAAATGATACTAAAGAAAGCTGCATATCACAGTAGTATTTATATTCCCAATGGAGTGAAAAGATACTAAAACAAATTGAAACTTAAGGTAATGACTGTATTGATAATGAAATGAAAATTATACTAAAATAGCCTGAAACTTAAGATAATTATTGTATTTCCAATGAAGTGAAATGATAGTAAAGAATAGTTAAGTCAGAGTATCACTAGTTCAACGGGTTAATAATACTTCAGAAAGAAAAAAAAATATTTTGGTAATGCAGTGACATGTTGCTACAACTGAAAGCTTTAGCACTACGGGCGATATGTTTAGCGCCAATATATCTTGTTTAATGGTGAATACCTGACCATCAAACACTAATGCCACAATGAGGAGACTTATGGCTGGGGCAATATACCCTTTCTGAGTAAAACATACTTGTATAGGGAAAGTGTTAAGCTATGCAGAAAAAAAATACATGTGTGAAGAAGAAAGATGATTCAATTAAAGTTGAGAACTCATATAACAAATAGTTTAGAGCAGCAACACGGGTTCTTAAACCCCCATCCCCCCAAGCTAATCCAGAGCAACACACTCATCTCAACCCTCCCAAACTAATCCAGAGTAATACACTCATCTCAACCCTCCCAAACTGATCCAGAGCAACACACTCATCTCAACCCTCCCAAACTAATACAGAGTAATACACTCATCTCAACCCTCCCAAGCTAATCCAGAGCAACACATTCATTTTACCACCAAGCTAATCCAGAGCAACACACTCATCTCAA
This sequence comes from Limulus polyphemus, assembly GCF_000517525.1. Lineage (NCBI taxonomy): Eukaryota > Metazoa > Arthropoda > Merostomata > Xiphosura > Limulidae > Limulus > Limulus polyphemus. The sequence goes on along the minus strand of NW_013665804.1, from coordinate 729,499 downwards.
CCCTCCCAAACTAATCCAGAGCAACACATTCATTTTACCACCAAGCTAATCCATAGCAACACACTCTGAGAACCCTCAGACCCAAAGCTTTATTACAGTGAAGATGGGCTAATCTCCTGGTACCCCTGACAAGCTAGTAAACAGGGATTTGAAACTGGGGAAGGTTCACAATTTTCCAGTCATAGCTTGAAACTAACGAAGTATGGCACAATATAAAACGAAGTTTATAGTATGGAAGAAGAAAAAAATGTGTTCAATATAGTGTTTTTTCTACTAATAAAGTTAAAATGTTTAGAATTCTATTGAATTAATTTCGTTTAAGAAAAATAAGTTTATATTTTTTCAATCCTCTATAAGACAGGTTGATTTTTAATATTTTCGAATTATTTTTAGCATTATAGTTTAAGTAACTATTCTGTATTTGAAATTATAATAGATTTCATATAACTTTCACAAAGTGATTCGATTTTTATTCTTCGACAAAAAGTTTCAACAATTTAAATCCATTTTCCGGTTCAATTGGCGACCATCCTCATCTAACAATAGTTTCCTAAATATGAAGATAGGGAAAGACAGTATTACATACACATGTATCCGTTCTAAGTAATGAAACATATACATTTATTTCAACACAAACAAATAACGTCATGAGTCTTTTTGTTCCAAGAAAGAATGTGTTATATAGAATTTATGAGCATTTAAAGGTTAGTGGTAAATAAGTGTTCAAAGTAATAATAACTGAGCAATTTCTAATATCTATCGTTTATCACTAAATGTTTTTATGCCTAATTATTGATTGATGACTATTATTAGTCTGCAGATTTATAACGATAAAAACCACGTTTCGATACCCGTGGTGGGCACAGCATAGTTAGCCCATTGTATAGCTTTGTTCCTAACTACAAATAAAAAGAACAAATTAACTATTATTACTATACATTAACTATCAATTAGTTTTATCCTAAGATTCACTACTAATCTGCTGCCGTCTTCAGGGAAGTCTTCATTTTGCATTCATACCTTCAGAACGTCATTCGCTTGAACATCATTCGCTTGCAATTATTTATATATATATATACATACGTATCTACATATTCAAAAATTTTGTTCTGCCATTGTTATGAGTTTAGACATGGCAGTCAGTATACCTCTGATCGATTTATTAGAAACTTTCTTAGGGCTGTAGCTATATTTCAGGAAAAATTAAATATAGTTTGCTTCAATACCTCCTATGCCACCAGCGTCTACGGTGTATACCCTTTCATGTCGACTTAGGCGTTAGGTGTATGTCTAAGAAGTAGCACACTTGAGTTTAGCCCTACGAGTTCAAACGGCCCTGTAAGAGGTTACTTTATCTGATTCACTTTCTATTTGTATTATTGTTGAAGATGTGATAGCGTGAATCAAGTATGAAGGCTATTATGATTGATTATCATCTGAACATCCAGTCTGTCTGAATCTCATGTTATTCAGTTCGATTATTACTCTAATGGTGAGCGATGAAAGTTTCTATTTCCCAAGAAGTGATATCCACTCTTATAAGTCTAATCTCTGTCAGCATGCTAACTAACTAGTATTTTACATCCTAAAAAACTTAATATAATATCATCTGTCTGTGAAACAGAAAACAAAGCAAATTGTGTGTACATGTTAAATTTTATATCTTGTCTTTCATTTCATTTCACCAGCTCACACATCTTCAGTATCCACATTGCTATTTAATTCTAATCCCTGGTTATCCTGTGGTTATAACTGTTTGCCTGTTATATAGTCTGTAACAGATTATCATAGTGTTGGAAAGACAAGTAAAAATGTAATGCTGTAACCAAGGCTACAGCTAAACTTACTTCAAAAGTCTCTCTCTCCAATCCATTATATTTATCTACTGTTTGCTTTTAGTACTATTTATGGGCAACTAAGACTATGTCTTTTCGCCCTGTATCATGAAGCTACAACAGAGAGGAAGAGACACATTGAGAATATGAGTTAAGGTAGGAAGATAAATGAGGAGTGAAAAGGAGCCTGATGACGGATTTGTGGTGCAGATAAATCCATTGAGAGTTTGACAAGTGAGCCTGTGTGTCATCACTTAGACATCAGTGACCTTCTAACATTAATAGAAGCTGTGTCAGTAGAAGTGAAGTTTGAAATAATAACTTCTATTAAAATCTCAGAACATATAAAAGCCAGTAGTAGCAATGTGGTAATCTCAGATTCACTGATTACCTTACAGGTAAAAATAGTGAACCAACTCACAAGAAGAATGGCATAAAATGCAACATGAAGTTAAAAACTGAATTCCTGATTTGAACAACACGAATGAATAAGACTGGACACAATGTAAAACATAAATAAAAGATAATCTTAATTTACTTGTAATACAAGACAAATCTGATATGCACACGAGACACTGGATAACACTACTCTCAAACTTTAGAAAATACTAATAAAAGAAATTCTCTATAACACTGAAAGAGTTAACCACCATAAAAAATTTACAATATGGTTAAATGTTTTGTGAATATGAAATTTTCACCTGTCTAAATTAAAAGAAAAAAATAACCCTTATGGAGACATATCACAGCAGCTACTGGGGCTTAGCCAATTATAACACAACTTTCAGAAGCACTTTCACCCCTGAGAGAAAAAAAACAAAAAATCTAGTCAACTCAGTCACAATTACAACAAGTTGTAGAATACCAGCAAAAAACACTCATAAAACCAACATAGTTAGCTACCTTCTGTAAAGTCGTTAAACCTAGTAACTGTTCAAGGTGTGAGTTAATTACCTGCATGCTATAAGGTCATTAAATGTAGTTATTGTTCATGGTGTGAGTTATGAATCACATTATTATATTACCTGCATGCTATAAGGTCATTAAATGTAGTTATTGTTCATGGTGTGAGTTATGAATCACATTATTATATAATAATGTGATTCA